>NC_060958.1:4540712-4550712 GCF_910589235.1 Vespa crabro
TCTTTATTCTTTTTTCATTTCTTTCCTTTTCTTTCATTCTTTCTCTTGATAAAGAAAGCAGTCCTAAAGCCTGCTTTCTAGCACTCATTACTTACGCCCTACGGGAATGAGCGACTCGACTTTCTTCGAGTACTTACAGAGTTCGAAGGCAGAGGGCTAGCCCAATCGTGACTTCGCGCCAAGTGGTATTAAACGAACTTATTGCACCACTGGTAGTCGTATTCGCACCTTGGACATTCGCTAACGAACGTTCGTTACGAGTCAATCCTCTTATAGGTACTCTTATGTCACCGAATTGGTTGGACGATGATTAAAACGGAAAAGAACTTTTACATTTTATGAAACTTGTCAGATCGAGTTTCATAACTAAATATTATTGTAACATGCTGATCTCAGAGATATTTTCAAATTAAAGATAAACTAATAACGCAAAGATAAAGTATAATAAAAAGGAGTATCGTAGAATAAGAGAATATCAAATAATCGTAGAGGCGAATGGCCCTTTACAATGGCCAGTGGATTATAGGAAAAGGCATTTCAATATCGATCGAGTTGGTCAAAGGTAAGATGTATGACTTCGCCTTTATCATCCCGATCAGGCCGATTAGACGCCGAGAAGCTAACCATTATGATACGCCCACCCGCACGTAATAAAGCGACCAGGACGCAAGAAGGATAGATTTATCGGACTAAATCGGCTAATGAACTTTCTCGCTGATTGAGATATATCGTTCTGCCTTCCTTCCTTCCTTCCTTCCTTCCTTCCTGATGGATGGATGACCTCGGCTAATAATATCCAAAGCATACGGGAGTTCTCGATATAGAACTCTCTTTGTCTCTCTGCCTCTCTCTCTCTCTCTCTCTCTCTCTCTCTCTCTCTCTCTCTCTCTCTTTCTCACACTTAAAAATTTTCCTCACTTCACGGATGTTCTCTTTGACCAAAAGTAACGGATATATTCCTTTAAATGTAACACATCCAACCGTATATACGACGTGAAAGCGTATAACCAAGTGTGTCTAGTCATTTATCTTCTATACGTCGGAAGTGACAGCTTCATTTTGTAGATGCATCCATAGTGAACGCAATGTTTACTTCTTTGATAACGTTCTCTCGATTATACCCCTTGTTTTCTCCTCTCGCTCACATAGTAGTTTGAACTACTGAACAAGATAAAAAAAAACTAAGGAAAAAGAAGAATAAGAACAGCTATTTAAGATTAAACTATGATCGATAATTAAATATTATAGTTTTTCGATATTGTACAGAAATGATCGTTAATAACGCATGAAATCTATTAATCAATATAAAAGAGTTGTCATTTTTTAGAACAAAAATAAAAGATAAATTTCTTATTGATTTCAAATTTTATTCGTTTACTTTCAATGTGTACTAATTTCTAATTTCCAAAAAATAAAAAAATTCAAGTTAACGTTCATAACAGTTATAATTTTATGCGATAGTTTCATTTTTGAGGAATTTACAGGAGAAAAGAAATGTACCTGAACCAATTTCGAAATAAATACTTCATACATAAGATTTTGTATATTAAAAAGAGAATCATTTTCTTGATGAAAAACAGACAATAAACGATGAATTAGAAATAAAAACCGCAGTTTCATCTGAGCCGATAAATGAGAAAATGCCTTTTCTTTGAGAAGAGCAAACCAGGCACATTGGACAGATATTGGATTTGAACCGATGCTCGCTCGTCAGCTACTTCCATGCATTTTTCATTTTTATCGTCTACCGTTTCCTAAAACACTTCCCTTTCCATTGCGCACAAGCAATGCACACATCCCCATCCATACATAAACACACACGTGCGCGCGCGTGCACGTATACACATAAATATACTATCCTCCGAGTTCTATATATGAGTAAAGTTTCTTACTTAGTTCGCTAAATTTTGCACTCGATCAGGTGGAAAGATATCGAAACGTAGCTATAAACAAACAACGAAAAAGGAAGGAAACGAGTGTGTTCGTCTATTTGATACAAGTCTACTCGGAGAGAGAAAGAGAGAGAGAAAGAGAGAGAGAAAAAGAGAGAGAAAGAGAGAGAGAAAAAGAGAGAGAGAGAGAGAGAGAGAGAGGCCGTACCTACATAACTTCCGAAAAAAAAGAAAAAGAAGAAAAAGCATGCTCGTTCGTGTCAGTTCGATCATAACAAGGAGAATATGAAACTAAGAAGAATGAACGAGTCTTCCTTATAGTTGATAAAAATTGACAAAACATAGCAACTGTCTTTGATCAACACTTACACGAATACTCATACTCTCACACTCACACGCCCACTCATATATATATATATATATATATATATATATATATATATATAGAGAGAGAGAGAGAGAGAGAGAGAGATTCTCTACTGAATTCTCTCATGTCGCCTCTAGAAATAGGATTCTCGCACGCGGCAAACATCGTCATCTGATACTCGCCTTTTGGATGAAAGTCGAGTCGAAAATCGATCGAGAAATGTGATTCTCCTCTCGAGTGTGATTTCATACGATTGACTCTATCATTAAAAGGGCTCAGTCACTCCTGTAACTTGTTAACAAGTCGACGTAACTCACGCAAGATGATGCGAATTTAATTTTACTATTTTTATTTTTATTTTCCAAATATCATATATCGATTTACTTCTACGAAGATACATCTATATTATTAATATATATATATATAATTATATATATATAATATATAATAATTATATTATTATATATATATATAATATATAATATATAATATATAATATATATATATATAATTTTTCCGATGATGAAATTAAATTTACGATACTATCACATATGTGCTGTTTTCGGTCATGCGTATACATTTAATTTATTAATCAAAATTTTATACTTATGCATATACAAAAATTTCCAATTATATATCTACATAATATATAATTAATAAATATTAATTACGTATTTATATTAACTATCGTAGAGAAAATGATACCGAAAAAAAAAAGAAAGAAAAAAAAAGAAAAATTCAAAAATTGGAAGGTTTACAAAGGATTTTCGTTGTTTTTAATTGCACAAAGAAAAATATTCAAAATAAATGTAAAACAATATTCGTAAGAAATAATTAATCGAGATAAACAATCGAACGTTAGTTTTTATTTAGGATCGTTAATTGCAAAACATTCCTTGATGATGTATCACGAAAATTTAGCTTCGTGAGAACAGCGTTCTCATTAACTACTGCCATTCACTACATTTCTCTTTCTTTCTCTCTCTCTCTCTCTCTTTCTCTCTCTCTTTCTCTCTCTCTTCTTCTCTTCTCATATTATAAATAATTTCGTGTGGAAATCTTCGTAGCGTATAAATGAACCTACGCTCGACCTACGGTCGTTCGTAACAAAAGCGCGTAAGTTTGCGCGCGAACGACCGTTCGTTCCTACTATCACCATTATATATTCCTAGTCCGTTTTATTATGAATCACTATTCCACCACTACTAAGTAAGTCCTGTGACCGAACTTTAAATCTTGATCGTGCTTTTCGAGAAACTTCTTGACTATTTCTACGAATACAAGATTAATATCGTAAATAGAGTTTTGTTAAATTTGTACTATTTCAGTGTATTAAAAATTTAATGTAATTTTATCATTAACGATCTTATAATTATCATATTAATGTTAATAATCATTTCCATACTTTTTATAATAGGTATGTAATAAATAATAAATAATATCGAAATATTCTTTCGGAAGAAATCCGAAGATTGTTCTGCTAAAAGTAATTCTTTTCAAAGATTTAATATTGATAATGAAATAAAAATTAATTCATTATTTTTAAGTAATTATATTCATTCTTTTTATTAAATCACTGTTATAATAATATCGTTCGTTATCGAAATATTGTTCAAATTAACATAAAATTTATACATTCCCTTTTAGATTTTAACAATTTCTAATTCTCTTCAACTGAAATGAACGAAAGATTTGAGTAAGCCACGATGAATCGACGATGAAAGATAAACTTCGAATAAGAAAGTTCGAAGGAAGGAGATGAGGCTCGTTAATAAACGAGTCGGAGTAAGGTTTGATGCAAGCTGTTTAGGATTCATTTGGCCGTAATTAGGAAAAAGAAAGGGCTGAGGGAAAATAACGACTAAGCGAAGAGGAATCGTTAATATCGCTTACAGCTTTCCTTCGCACTCCAATTTCCCGTGTAGTAACGAATTCATGAACGAACCTTTCATGTTTTAACGGAACAATGAAGATACGAAATGATTGATAAATTTCATTCTTCTCGTTTTCGAGGGACTAAAGAAAGAAATAAAGAAAGAAATAAAGAAAGAAATAAAGATAAAGAAAGAAAAAGTTACAAAGAAAAGAGAAAAGGAAGGGTTTGGAAACGTCGTCGTTTCACGCGCTATCTATCGAAAATGATATTCAAAATTTTTCTTGATCTTTTTTATTTTTATCGATCGTACGACATTTTACGCGATTTTCTTTCCTCTTCGGGCGTAAATTTCGTACGTAGACCGCAAGTCGAACTATGTACGTTGTACGTACGTACTATGCGCAAAGTGCATTGGCGAGATCGACGTCCTCGAAACTTCCTAGGTACCCTTTCAAGCTAGCATATCTCCATTTAGCTTTACTAAGAGAGAAACTACCGATCGATGTGAGATTTCGCTGCTGCTGCGCTGACGAGAATTAACTTCTGCCTATAACTTCTGTGTATCATGTACTATTATAGATTTATATATATATATATATATATATATATATATATATATGTAAATATATATGTGGATGTAAAATCTATAAAGTGGATTTAATAAATAATACAAATAACAAAAATTACTTCGTATCTTTCTTATCTGACTTTATTTTAGTCAAATACAAGTTTTCAATATATTTCCATTTATTTTCTAAGCTTTTCCTAAACTATTCTGAAAAAGAATATTTTTAATTATTTTTCTACTATTCAAATTTATTCCTAAAATGTATATATATATACATAATGTATATGTATATAGATAGTAAAATAGTATATTAAAAAAAACTCAAAAATATAGAAAAAGATGACTATATAGAATTACGAAGAATGATAAAGTAAAGTTTTTAATTATCTCGAATGTTTTCATGGAATATATCGAACGTTTTTCTTATCACGGTCTAGAGGTCAAAGTAAAGGATGAAAACGTAGAAACGTATACATATATATATATATATATATATATATATATATATATATATACACATATAATATATCTACATAGAAATGTAGGAGTGTAGTGGTTCTCGCTTTAATTCGAGCGATAACTAGCCTAAGGAGGCGTGCTCACGGCAGGTCGAACTACGTTTGGAGAGAAACGAGAGGAAACGGAAGGTTTCTCGAGCTATGCAACCATGTTGTATATTTGTAAACTCGAGGCAACATAGACACATACATAGAACGACGTTCCTGTAAGGCTCCAAAATTCCTTTGCTTCTCTTTGCCCCTTCCCTCCATTCACTATGTTGCTCTCTAAGCTTCTTACCATCGTGATATTCTCTTTCCTTCTCTCTCTCTCTCTCTCTATTTCTCTCTTACTCACACTCTCTTAAATTCCCCTTTGACCTCGTCCAATTTTGTCCGCCCACGAGTTCACGCCACGTCGATCGTCAGAACGTCAGAAACCAGGCGAATGTCGCGAGGATCAAAGGAAGGTGCGAGACTCTGTATTTTGCAAAAAAATTTCTCGACTGTCTTATCTTGACGATATTGCTCTTTTCTCAGCAACGTAAACTCGTAGATATATCGCAATAAATTTAATCTACTTTATGACGCGATATAATACGAGTGTTTCTTTTTTCTTATTTCTTTTATTTTCTCTTTTTTTCCTTTTTTTATTTTTACTTTTTTTTTGTCATTCATTCGAATGTTAAAAATAAGTAAGTAAAGAGATAGGTAAGTAGGTACGTAAGTATCTATATATTAAGAACTTTGAATTGTTTCAGCGAAATAAATTATTTCGTTATCGATTTGATATTTTTTTCCTGTTCTCTTTTTCTGTTTTTCTTTTTTTAAAATAATCAGGAAAAGAGGTTCAAACGATTGAAAGTATTTTCACTCAGTTGCTTTTCTTTCTTTATTTTTTTTTTTTTTTTATTTTTATTTGGCAAAAGAATTTATTGACAATTTCTACAAACGAGATGTACGTACTAGATGTAACTGTACCTATGTCCTTTTTTCTTTTCTTTTTTCCTTCCTTTAGACATATCTATTTAAACTTGTAATAAATATTTCAAAAGGGGGAAAAAAACTGGTCGAATGATAAGAATTATACGAAGATTTCGGCGTATCGTCTTTGAATTTAGCGATATAATTTACTCTCGATCGACTAGAGTTTGCCAGGATGTTTCAGAAGGTAGCCGTAATGAGGTTCCATCGATAATATCCACCGCGATACACGTTCAAAGCAATTTTCCAAAGAATGCGACCGAATACGTAATGCAATTTCTCCGAGATGATCAACATAACCGGAGGCACTATTCATATATTATCTATTCTGCTGACATAGAGGGGTGGAGAAAGAGAAGGGGGAGGAGAAAGGGAGCGGCGTTCGCATTTACCGAATTCGAGCGTCGAGCATGTACACTGGCGTGCCAAGAGAATAAACCCTACGAATGAATATATCAGAATGAAAAACTTTTAAACTTTATCGATGATGATCCTTACGATACGAGTAAAAACAAAAGCAAAAACCAAAGAGACAAACAAAAACAAAAAAGAAGAAAAAGATAGCCGATTAATAATTCTTCCGTAAATTTTCATTGGACAATTTATCGACATAAATTTATACGAAACAACGTAGACAAATATATTCGATTGTATTACTCGAAAAATATATATGTAACTTATTATTAGACCTAACGCAATAATGAAGCAAACCTTTCTTTATTAAGTGAATCAAGCGTTTCTTCTTGTATCTTTCTTTTCATCTCTATTTTTCATTTCTTTCATGGTCACGAACACGGAAGATTTTCAAGAGACTGACCATCAAATTTTATGAGCGTAGAGTTATCGTTCCGGAAAGCTCGCGATTCGCTCTACTCTAACCCACGTTAGAAAAATTATATGTCCGAAAAATAATGGAAGGACTTGAGTTGAGAAGTTAAGAAGGAAAATGCAGTGCAGAGTCATCTTTCTCTCTTTCTCTCTCTCTCTCTCTCTCTCTCTCTGTCTCTCTTTTCCTTCTCTTTGTTTTTTCTTTCTCTTTATCTCTTTTGCATTTTTCTTCGAAACATGTTATTGAAGTAGTTCGCGAAAATAACAAGAATTCGAATTATATAGTACCGCGAAAGAAAAATAAGAAGTCAGTTTCGATCGTAGAACCGGAAATGCTAGGAAAGAAAGAGAATTTCAACGAAATTGTATTTTTTAGTACGCTCCGATAAAACGAAAACAAAAACGAACGGTTGAATATGTTTATATTCGTTTTATCGTTCGCCGATGCGAATGAGAGAGCAAGGAGAAGGTCCATTTCTATCAACCAATAAAGAACTTGCATAATAAAGAATTCCTGAGGATGTGGTTAGATCGAAAAAGAAAAAAGAAAAAGAAAAACTAAATAATCAAACGTAGAATAGCGTAATTAATAACATTTGTCGAATTCAATGAGAGGTGAATGTTAAATTTAGAGAATCAAATCATTCTCATCTATGGTTTCATATCTACATCATTCATACATTTGTTCACTTCCGATGAAAATTTATAAAAGAAATTTTCAATTACGTCGTAATGATTAATCGTTAATACGATTGCTAACTTTGCTTTTTTCTTTTTTCTTTTTTACGGAACGAACGATAAAACGTAAAAAAAATATCGATGAAGTTCGTAAAAGCATGAATACGAAAGCACGAAGAGAAACGAAAATGTTCTCAGGAAAGTAAAAAAAGCAAAAAAAAGGAAAGAAAGAAAAACAAAAAAAAGCAGAAAAAGAAGAATGGGATTATAATATTCTTGATTGACATTATCCGAGTTGAGAACAGATATTATCATATGGGGAAAATACGACGAACGAAGTCATTTAAAAGTTTCTTGTGTCCAGTGAGAGACGAGGAAGCTGTTTCAAAATGTGTGTGTGTGTGTATGTGTGTGTGTGTGTACCAATGTCTGTGAACCCTGAAGGAACGAACGAGTCTCGTGATACGCATGGCCAATAAAAATGCTAATTACATTGTCGAGAAGTTCCTACGTTGTTATACATATATATATATATATATATATATATATATATATACATATATATATATGTATATGTATATATATATATGTATATGTATATATATGTATATATATATGTATATGTATATATATGTATATATATATGTATATGTATATATATGTATATATATGTATATGTATATATATGTGTATATATATATATATATATATATATATATGTATATATATATACAGGATGTTTCCGAAATGTTCGATCAAACTTTGGGAGTGTGTTCTATTAACTCTGAGGAAAAAGTAAGTTTATATGAACCTAAAATTGGAACGGTTTCTTGTTCGAATTAGAATCGTCTCAATTGACTTGCACTAACAATTCAGTCTGATAGTTAGGGTACTGCTGAATGATATGTATTATCAAAAAATTTTTAGAAAAACTGTAGTTACTGAAATGTTACTAAATATAATGTATCGTTCTAGATACGTCGTCAAACATGATTCATACATGATGGAGCTACTCTACTTCCCCTAATTTTAAATACACTGTTAAGGATTATCTTGATCAACGATATCCTGTTCAAGATAACAGAGATCCTTACTTGAAGAGGATTCGTGGATTTTTTTCCTTTGGAAGATGTATGAAAGAACTTAATTAATATTTGCTCTGATCTATAGAAATGCAGAAAACACGAAGATACGAAACGTTTCTTGGATCTAGATTCATATGGACCTATATCTTCTTCAGAGTTACTAGAACACGTTCCGGAAGTTTGGCGAAACATTTTAGGAACATACTGTATAGGTATACAGATGTATGTAAAGAGGAAAATCAGAATTCAAAATTATTGTTGTATTTCCATAGATAGAAATGAAAAGGAGAAGGAAAACGAGAGGACGATTTTAATATCGAACATAAGTCTCGTGTCAAAACTTTAACTGCATGTCAACGAATTTACTATCCTCGACTATGTCCTTAAACTTATTTTCTCTCGTTTGTTTCATCCTCATCCTTCCCTTTTGCTGCCTACTGAATGATGACTGCGGAAACCGTGTTTACGAGTCGAAGTTAGAAAGTTCCTAAGGTAATATGAAAGGAGAAGAAGAGACAGACAATAAAGCCAAAATTTAGCATGTTTGTTTTCTTCAACCTCTCGAGGAATTGTTTGTAAAGAAAAAAAAAGAAAAAAGAAAAAACAATTGTATAGCTTAATTATAAGCGATAACATTTTGCATGATAACATTTCCTTTTATTTTGTTAATAAAAATTAATAGAAACGACTTGCATATCTTATGTATATCGTTTCAAAAATTTATTCGAATATTTTCAATATAATCTATTTCTTTCTGTTCACCGAGATACTTCGTTAAAAATCATATTTCGCAATTTTGTTCCCTAAACTTAACGGTTCAGGCAGAAAGAAAAGGGTGCTTGAGAATAAAAATAGAAGGGAGTTGATAAAAGATAGTTGGAAAAATACTTACTAACGGAAATCGTCGAATAAGAAACCTTTAGAACTTGGAAGTTTTCCTTCTACTTTCATGATATCGAATTGATAGAAAATTCTATGATTTACGGAATACACTATGGATTTTCGTCTTCCTAACTTCCCGATATTAACGAACTCGTTATGGAAGGGACGAGATTCGATCAGATCGTTTATTAAAAACCATTAAGAGTCCCTCCTTTTCACAATATATGGTATAGGGGATGAGTCATGCTACCTATTACGTCCATCTTGATGATTAGTGAAGATACCGGAAGAATTTGGAACCGATCAATGTTGAAAGTTTCGAGAATATTTTTCTTTCTTTTTC
>NC_060958.1:4555712-4573212 GCF_910589235.1 Vespa crabro
TTACGAAAAAAAAAATAACGAAATATATGTAGATAAGTAGTGTCGAAATTCTACGGATTCTTATCTAAAATAATTCTTTAAAAAAAAAAGAAAAAAAGAAAAGATTTTCTTCTTAAAAAAAATGTAGTATTAAAAAAAAGAATAATAAAGGAACAAATTTTCAAAACAAGAGAGAAGCTATTTTCGTTCGTTCGAAGAAAAATATTGTTCAGAGTAGCGTTACATGAAAAAGCAAATTTAACCGCAACCCGGCCGTTTACACTTTCGTTCAAGTTATCGTTACGATCATAATGCAAGAAAAGCGCGTGCGATACCGCATGTTCTCTGTTACGGCTAGATGATCCTCCGGGCAAGTAATATCGTGGTAGGTAGCTAGTATGCACCAAGAACCTACCTTCCACCATGAATTGAATAAATTGTCCGATATTTCGGAAGATCAACAAACATTTCGCTGCAATAACAACCAACAATTGATAATCATGAGATTGCTCGCGGTCTGTGTTTTCTTTAGTTGTGTTTTTCTCTTTTATTTGATTTCGTAAAATGCAATTGGTTTTCTCTTTCAAAAAAGTATCTGCTCAAAAGAGTCTTTGGAAGTTTCCCTCCAAGAATTTTTCAAATTTCAAATTTTTTCTTTTAGAGAAATGTTTCTTTCTTTTTTTTCCATAACGTACATACGTGATGATTTTTATAGTAAAAATAATTCTTTTTCATAATCGCAAATTGAATTTTATTTACATTGATTTAATTACATTTATTTAATCGATTTTTAGTTTTTTTTTTTTTTTACAATTCTTTTTTCTCGCAAACTGGATTTAATTTACTTGATTAAGATTCGATCGTTTCTCATTGCAAGGAGCAAAGTGTAAAAGTATTATCTTACTTCGTCTTTTCTTTCTTTCTTTCCTTTTTTTTTCGAAAGACGACACCCATCTCTGTTAATAATTCTTCAAGCTCGATAATGAACATTAATCTTTCGTTATTAATGAGCAAGAGAAAACTATAGCTACGTAAAAGAAAAAAGAACGAAGTTTTCTAGTCTTACCTAACGGAGGTAGAAAATCGTGTAGGTACCTATATAGTCCTTATCACGTTCCTTCGCTCAAATAAAGTGAGAAAAATACATGAACGCCGATTAAAGTCATACCAGTAAACTGAAAGATATTAGACTCATGTTGAGCATCGTAATGCCTTGGGGTTGGCTTAGGAAAAGAACGAAAAAGTAAAAAAGGAAACAAATGAAAGAAGAAAGATTTGAGAGAGAAAGAAAGTAACACCTTTTACGGGCACGTATTCCTTTATGACACCTGCAGTAACGGGATATTTTCTCTCTCTTTCTTTCTTACTCTCTATTGTGAAACGAAAGAGCACGCTTGATCGAATATCGATTGTGTGTATCGCCCGTAAAAAAGGTTTGATGTTTGTGGTACGAAGAGAGTCGCGCGCGAAAAAACTCATGCATCTTGTCCATTCCTCACCACTGTTTCCAATATTTCGACATTGGATATAATAAAACAATCTAACCTAGCAACAAAATCCGCCTGTGTCACGATAGGATTTGATGGGGTGGAGGGAAGGGAGGGGACGACAGCTTGGAGAAGGTCGGTTATATCGACGAAATATATTAAATATCAGGATACATTATCCTCTTTGCTTGCATGGAGAGAATCGTGGAGATTTTATGTAAACTGAGATTTCAAATCGTCGAGTTAAAGTATATTTACTTACTTACCTATTTACGTGTCTCGTTATTACCAATTATATAATATTTCTTTTCATTGATGGTAATAAGTGGATTTAGCTCGTGAACTCTTATATATTGGATTTGCTCGAAAGTCATTTTATTTGTTGTATGCCAGTGCTGAGACCGTTTAAGAAATAATCCTAAACTTTTTTTTACAGGTTTTACATCAACAGAAACTATTGTAAAGCATTTGAAAAATCTATAACTGATCGGAACGATAAATTGATAGATTAATTCAAGCCTGAATCATCGTAACAGACATTCGATACTTTAAATTGAATTCCGAGATTTTTTAAAGCCAATTAAACAGCTACTCGATCAACCTCCCCTCCCCACCTTTTCTTTCTCTAATAAACTTTCTTAAAAATAGATTCTGCAGATAAATACAAAAGAAACATTTCTGTTAATTATCCATATAGTAATTATTGAATTTATTTACGCATAAAATGTATCGAACCAAATATCGTGCTTTAGTGTTTTCTCAAATAAAACTTTACAATCAAAAAATTATTGAGCCCGATTCTTCGTTTCCGGCATTCATAAGAACTCAACATATATTGGAATATGAAAATTCAACATATATTGGAAAAATAATGAAAGAATGCACCTAAACTTTTTTCATAAACTTGAATAAAAAAAAAAACTGACAGAGATATACAAAATGATATTAAAATATAATTGAGTGATTAATAACCACTTATTATAATATCGCTAATGTAATATGAATAAGATGTCCTGCAACGTGGTGTCCATACTGAAACTGTGTATTCTTTCTGTCATTCTAAATCAAAACGTCTTAACTTTAAATAGAGGGCACATGTACCTTAAATTCGATTGTTTCAAAATTATAGCAAAACTACAAAATTGTATAAAATAAAAACAATATTGTTTATTAAAGATAATATTATTTATTGATAATTAAATAATAATTAAACAGAAATTTCTAGGCTATGCTCATGCGATGTTTTCACTTAAAACGACAGTTAATTTATTAATATTATCTTGTAGCAAGTATAGAAAATAATGAATTACGTCGAATTTGAAGTTGCCGCATGAACTGATGCGAATCGTTTATATATATGTATATACAAAATTATATATATATATATATATATATATATATATATATATATATATACAAAAAAGTGTTAACATTTCACGCTTTGTATGGGTAAACAATCGGACATTAATTGTGGCCACGTAAGAAGATTACTATGTTACATTGTAGAACCGAGGAGATATAATTTAGAAAATCATATGATCTTACACATAATACGGCAGCAAGTAGCAGATATCGTAGACGAACCGGAAATACGTGCGTTTAATCCTAATAGGATTTCTCCTCGTTCATTAGCGAAGATACCACGATATAGATACGAATATTAATAACTACGTTTACACCGTTTGTGCCCTTTTACGAGCAACGAGAGAAACGTTATCATTCGTATGATTCTATAAGAGGAAAACGGAGAGGATAGGTGATTTTAATCTCATTAGTGAGAGCGGACCATTCGTTAGAAGCTTTGTCTAAATGCGTATTTCCATTCTCTATCTGCATGTGTATATGTGCTTATTCTACATATGGTAAATGCCCACGTATATATATATGTATGTGTATGTTAGCATCGATGATATAATAATAAGTAAAAAACCGATTGATAAATAAACGTTTAATGAGACCGGAAAGTGATGCTTTACTTACCGGCCGATTATTACTCGCATCGGAACTTCTGCAAAATTGAAAACGCACCGGTGAATCCTTTTTCACAAATACTTTATATTCCGACTATAATATATGATTTGAAATTTTGGCCCAGCCGTGCGAAATTACGAAAGGGAATAAATTTTAATTCTACCGGTAACCAGCTACCCAGTTAGCTAGCCAGCCAGCCAACCACCAACCAACCAACCAAACCACTACTGCATAGCACTGCTTTCATTCTTCTCTATTCTTTTTTGTTTAAAGGCGGATTCAACAATTTTTTTTATTCCTTTCTTTTTTCTTTTTCTTTCTTTTTTTTCTTTACGCTTGAGTAGGAAATACGTAATAGGAATAAAAATGGCATAGCAAAACGTGCGTTAGAAAATTTTAATGTAATTCGAATTATTGTTGGAAACGGTTACATTATTTTTCTTGCAAATCTTAATATGCATATACGCGAAACTGATTATATTTTCAATCTTTATATCGTGATGTATTGCTTCTAACGTAAATAAAAATACTTAAAGTAATAATATTGTAAAATTTTGTTCTCATCTCATTTTATTACATAGATCTCATTCGCTGTTTTATTTTTCATTAAACACGATAAAGATAAACTTAGATAGAACAAAGGTAAACCTACTTAACGTTCCTCTCTATTCCATGCGATAATTAATGACCAATTAATCAAAAGACTTTGCTTTGTTGTTAAAATTGATGTATGTATGTATGTATAAAAATGGTCGCATTTCGTTTGAACTTTATGCCTTTGAATATTACAAAAACAATGATACTTTTAATGTTAATTTTCTTAAGAAATCATAAAGAAAATGTTTAGTCGGAAGATTACTAAAATGATTGATACAACAATGTTTTATTAAATTTTCTTCCTTAATTTAAATTTAATATCTTGGCATGATATTTTCTTATAAAGTTAAAATCTCGGAAGAAAGATGATCCAATTAGGCGGGACAAATTATGTATATACATACTTCGTGTATCTATCATATATGTGTATGTATATATATATTATATATATATTATACACATATATATATATATATATATATATGTAAAGAAAGTATACTTTCTCCAGGTAGATTTGTCACGCGTCTCATGGCCCACCCTTCCTTTGTTTTTGTTATCTACAAATTCTTTTGTTACCTACAAATCGAGCCGTTAAGATTTGGGGAGAGAAACTGACAGGAAGAAATAGAACGTAGATGAGAGAAGTAGTATGAGAATGAAATATAAAATTTAACAGAGTGAACAATAAACGTGAATTATTGTTTCTTTGTTCACAAAGAAACATATTTTCGTTTGTCACTTCACCCTAATTAAAACGAGTTAAAATAAAAAAATAAGATATTATATATATATATATATATATATATATATATATATATATATATATATATATATATATAATCACGAAAAGGAGCAACAAGTTCTGTTCGCTTAAACGACATCACCGAGTTGTAAGACTCGAAACTTATGGAAATACAAAATGAAATGTGATGTAAGCGAATGAAAAATGACTCATCATACGATCATTAAAGATCATATTTATAGAGGAGATACCAAGTTAACACAAAGAAATGATAAAATGATAAAATTATGAAATCTTAATATATACAAATATATTAAGGGACTAAGATTATTTTCCACATTTTTAAAAATATCTCCATGACCTTTTCCTGATCTGCTTTTTTTTTTCAGAGAAATGTTACTGGAAAAAGTGATGTAAGGAATAAAGTAAAAAGGTCAAAGAACATAAAAAATGTCAACCTTATAAATGTTAGGAAAGTTCATTTTGTTAATTAAGAGAAAAATTGTTACTCAAAAAGAAAAAAATGGATGACAAATACAATATTAAACCAAATACCAGACTAAGAGAGCAAATAAAAGAAACATATAAAAAAATAGAGAGAAAGAGGAAGAAAGAGAGAGAAAGAGAGGGAAAAAGAGACCGTTCGCTACAATCTCTAGCTTTTCTTTGCCTCATCCTCCTCTTCCTCCTACTCCTCTTCCTCCTTCTTCTCTTCCTCTCCTCTTTCTCTTCCTCCTTCTTCTCTACCGTTTTTACGATCAACCAGCGACGTTTTAGCTTCGTTTCGCGCTTACGAACACGACTTCGAGTGAGAGTTCGATTCTCCGAAGATTGGAAAGGATCCAATATAGTTAACGTTCGACCAGACGAGTATTACGCGTACATAGGAGCTTTTACCCTGAAATTTTCTCCTTCGCATAGAAAACGTCTTCTTTTACGAAAGTAATTCGCGGACGACGATTCGAGTGTTACGCAAATTCTACTAAATCGTCTGCTTTCGGGACAATTACTGCAAGACCGAGGTATTTTTCGATCTCTAAATTTTTGCGTTAAATTCATTTAATTTTGTTTGCCAAATGCATCGACCAATGATACGCACAATACGCTAACGAATTTCAACAGAGAAATAGTTATCCTTTCATTCTTCTCTTTTGTATCGTTTGGAATAATGCGAAAGAAAAAGAAAGAAAAAGAAAGAAAAAGAAAGAAAAAAAAAGAAAGAAAATTAGTGAATGGCAGAGCCAAATATTGTAACATTCGTTAGTTCGTTCGTTCATTTGTTTGTTTGTTCATCTATCGATTAAAATTGTACTTTCCTATAATCCCGTTTTAACGATAGTCGAAGCCACGAGCTTTGAGAGTCAGTGTGTGATTTAAAACTCGTATCGAAGCCATCCAAATGCTCCTTGTAACTGGATTTCAACGTCAAATTCCGATCCAATCGATGCATCATTTGGATTTCTCTCGAAACGAACGTGTAACAATTCGAAAAACGTTTGTAATCTGAAACGAAACATATTGTCAAATGTTACGTGGTTTCAAGTCGATGATCCGTTGTTAAAAGTAACGATCGAGATATAAGATAAATGAATCGTTCCAAGTCAAATAATTTATAAACAATTATCTTACGGTCATATCCTATTTTGATATTTAATTATTAAAAAAGTATATATATTTATGAGGCTTTTAAATGTAGAGAAATGTTCTTCACTTTTTTCGACATTTTGAAATGATATATTGACCATCAACAATGACGATATATTATGTGTGTGTGTTTGTGCGCGCGCGCGCGTGTGTGTATGTGTATTTAAATCGTATAATTGAAAGTTTAACATTTATCACAAATTCGATTGATTAACATATAATGACACGATTCATTTTGTACTGGTATTTTTCTTTTTCCAATTAAAACTCGATCCTAAAGAAGAAAAATATTTTTCATGTAACAAATTGATGATATGTTTGTTCGAGGAATACATGAGGACTGATATGCAATAGGTGTTGTAGTAAATCAGATGTATTCTCTGAAGCTCACCGGAACCAAATCCGCTCTATGCGCTTTTAGTGGGAATATCGTACAAACGTGAACACGTGCGCTCAAAGCATTGAGGCTTCACGACACGATACATTAATTTATTCGCTTTGATACGCTGATTAGGAAGAGGAGTCTCGTGATACGTTTCCCAGGAGAATGTATTTGTATATACCTTCTAAGTAAATATACATGCACATACATACGCATACATGTTATTTCTCAAGATTATTTAAACTATCCTATAAGCCGATGGAGGACTATCGTTTCCAAACATTTTTATATTTTTCTACTCGAAAAACAAATATGGGATGATAAATTGATGCATTTTTCATTTTCTCTTACTTTACTTATTCGATAACTTTAACAAACAAATAATTCTGATAAACATATAAAATCAGGTTTAATATAGAACGAGTTACGAAAATATTTTTTGAATAAACGTGTAACGTTTCGAATTGCATAAATATTCACATAATTTTCTCGAATTTTGTAAAATCACAAGGAATAAACTTTCTCATAATTAATTACCGGCATTCTACACGTTATAATATGTTTATTGACAATAACAGTGCATCTACATTGCACATGTATATATATGGGTATACAATTATTTGTCTCGCCCGTTTGACCAATTCCCGAATAAAGCGTTATTACCATCGTTATTATCTTTATTATCGTCATTAATATCGTGCCAAAGAGACTACTAGAATCGTTCGTTTCGAGATAAGATTGTAAATTGAAAGGAAGGAAAAAAGAAAAGGAAAATAAAAAATAATTCTACCACGAGAATCGAAAAAAAGGGATTTGAAAATTTCCAGGGTTGAGAATCCGTTTTATATATTGACGGTTTTATGCAGGATATCACATACGGATCGAAAACCGCGAATGAATGACCGATTAATAGTGGTTATCCTTTTTCCTTCTTTTTTTTAATCTTTTTACTATTTGGTTTTATATTCTATGCCTTTTATATATTACACAAGTTCATTTGAATAGTTAAGAAATAAGAAAGAGAGAGAGAGAGAGAGAGAGAGAGAGAGAGAGAGAGAGAGAGAGAGAGAGAAAGAAAAAAAGAGAAAGAAAGAAAGAGAAATTTCTTTCGAGAGAGAGATGGAAAACGTTTAAACATCTTCTTGTCTTGTTTGATAGACAAATATGCTACGTAATAATGTACGTAGTCATTTTAAGAAGTTAAACAAAACATATAAACAAGTATTAATAATTATTAATAAAGCGCAAAGCTAAACTTTATAATGATAGTTATTATTCCATATTATACTTAATAGCAGTTTAATAAATATTTAATATACATATATCTTATTAATATATCCATTAATTACAGTAATTAATAACGTAATATATCAAGCGCTATTATTCATATGTTTAATGTTATATATTTACTAGATATTTCTTATTATTTTATTTTCGCTGTTGCAAACAAACAAGGAAAAAAAAAGAACTTACGCTCATTGGTAAAAAAGAATACTTTTCTCTTTTTCTTCCTTTTATTTATTATTCACGATTCCACGGTACTAACTACAAATTCGTGAGCAACAAATGGGCCATGCCACATGCCAGTACGGAAATCAAAGTACAATATTGGTTTTAGATGATTGTTCGCCGACCAAAGCTGTAATGACAATGGTAATAATGGCCACTGTGATATCACTGACTACCCTGCCACTGTAGAAACATCTGACGCAGAATAGACCGTGTATATTCTGAAATGATCTTGACCTAGTATCGTATTATTAAAGTACAAACAAGTTCAGTGGATGCTTTAAAAACAGATGCTCAATATTCGGCTATTGGAAATTCGAGTGCAATAATAATTTCGAGATAAGTTTCTTTCTCTCTCTCTCTCTCTCTCTCTCTCTCTCTCTCTCTCTCTCTCTCTCTCTCCCTTTCTTTCTTTCGATCTTTCTCTTTCATTTTTCATTTTCCTTTTTATTACTTCTTTTTTTTCTTTTTTCTCCTTTTACGCCCATTCCAATGTAATGCGAAGAGTGTTGGTCAAGCTATTGCTTTTTAATACCTATTTTATTTTTGTCTTTTTTCATTTCCTATCTTTCCTTTATTCCTTAACATTAATTTTACCTTCATATCGTTACTTGTTTCGGTCCAAAAAATAATATTTAGATTAAAGTTAATATCATATTTCTTACCATTCATCTTATATGCATTATGATTTATCTCATATTGAAATCAAAATATTAGTTCGAAATGAATTCGTACGTTTTCGTCGGCATAATACCTGGAATCGAAATATTTTGGAACGCGCACAGTCTACCTCCGTAATTCACTTTTTTTCTTGAACAAAAACTAAAAAAACAAAGAACCTCGCAATGAAAACAAGAAGAGAAAGATAGAGAGAGTGAGAGAAATTGCCCGAAGCAACTCCCAACGAAAAGTGAACTGATTTACGAGTTATTCTATCGATCGATTGATTTCTGCGTATTATGAGATCTTGGAAAAAAGAAAACGAAAAGAAAAGAAAAGAAAAGAGAAAAAAAAGGAAAAAGAAAGGGAAACTCAAATCGAAAACGAAATTTTGATGATATATATCGAACAAACTTCTCCTTAGTGTATTTATACACACACATATACACACACATAAAATCATTTTTTTAAATAATAAAATTTCTTCGCGCCATTGAATGCAGAGATAGTTGTAATCAAAATTCTGCTAGACTATTTAACATTCTCTTAATCGTTTTCTTTACTTTATTTACATTTAATTCTAATTCTGACGATTTGACTTCTTATCTTTATCACGAAGAATGTTAAGAACGATCTATCGATCTAGTCTTTCACATACCCATTGATGTCAAAGAATAAAGAGGAGAATAACCATATTCCTTTTCTTAGGAAACTTACGTTCCGCTAACACGAAGACAAGCTACAACTGCAAGAAGACCGAAGACGAAGTAACGAGCGAGTAATTTTACAATAACAATTTACATTACTCTTAGAGAAAAGAGAGAAAGAGAGAGAAAGAGAGGGAGAGAGTAAAAGAAAATTTCACTTTGTGAAGTGCAGCCACTTTTTAAATTCTTTGCTGAAAAGTAACGAAAAGCTTTCCTCTTTTTCAGCGGTAATGAACGACTGACGAAGGAAGAATAAAATGTAAGCTACTGTACTACTCACTAAAAGGGAAGTAGTTCTTACATGTACGAGTATTCTTGTCTATCTTACCCTCTTATCTCTCTTCTCTCTTACTTCACAATAAAGAGTAGACCTTTCGTTAGAATTCTAGAAGTGTCTTCTACCGTTATCTAAGACAATATATGATCAAGTAAGTATATCATAACGTTATTAATATTGTACTTAATATGTTATATGAGCTGGAATGAAAATTTTTATTAATCATCTAGTTATGTAGTTTATATTATAAAAAATATTATATTATAAATTATACTACATAAAAACTATTATCTAGAAAATAATATGTATTTGTAGTAATTAAAGTGATAATAATAATAATAGTAATAATAGTCATAATAGAAAGGAAGATGGATTTGTCAAGCGATCGAAAAATTTTTCTTTTTGTCATTTAACGAAAATATAAATTTTTTTCTTTTCTTTTTTTTCCTATCATGACACGCTATCCTCCAAATATCTTTCAAGCACTCTAATGTAACTGACACAGGCCACGATTTATGATAACGCTGTAAGCGCTAGAATACATCCATCCATTCCCACTCTCCTTCGTTTTCACAGAACAGAATTTTCTTTTTCGATTGAATCTCATTGATACTGATATTTCATCACTAAGCTCTACGTCTCTTATCTTATTTACGACACGAAAGTTATATCGTTACATCGAATTTTCATACAGAATTACGAATTATACAGAACGTATTTAGCGTTGGCATTCACGTTGGAACTTCTTTGTTCGAACGAAGGATACAACCCGAGTGAATTAATTTATATCCGTATAATGCGAGCGAACGAGCGAGCGAGCGAAAGAGAGAGAGAGAGAGAGAGAGAGAGAGAGAGAGAGAGAGATACATATATGCGAAGTAAAATGATTAATTATAAACGTAATAAAATGATGTCTTCTATATACGATCTCATTTTGCTTTGGTACACATTTACATCTAGTTAATAATAATCATTTAATCAAATAATATGAAGAACTATTAACTATTAAAAGACTTTATACGTGCTATTCTAAAGATAATTCTAAATTACGAAAGAAACTTTAAAAAGTTTCAATCGACCCTCGACTTTTTTACGTGCCATCTGAATTTTTATCTACTTTTTAACGCCATTACTAATTTAATTGCGGAACTCAAGAAATCTTTGAATGCGTCCGAGTATCGGTTTATCTTTACGAATATTGATATTAATTAACGACGTCGATAGTACTTCATTAAATCTAAAAAAAAGGGAAAGAGATAGAGAGACAATGAGAGATTCCTTAATTCAACGAAATTGAAGAAATTCTGGAGACTAACGTAACGAATGATGACTACGATGTAGCTTTACTCACGAATATACGATTCGTTAAAATATTTTTAGTCTCCTCTTTCCAGATGCCTAATTGCGTTTTCGACCTCGACACGACCCCTAAACTTGCTAAGGGAGTGATATTTATTCGTCGAACACAACACACGTATGCTTTTCTCTTCTTTCCTCTTCAGCATCACTACTGAAATATCCTTCTCTCCAACTCTCTATCTCTCTCTCCCTCTCACTACTAAGTGTCCTTTTTTTCGATTAGAAAATCTCTTTTCCTTCTTTTCTTTTTCTCTACACTTTTTCATTTCAAACTCCTTCGCCCTTCTCTCTCTTTCTCTCTCTCTCTCTCTCTCTCTCTCTCTCTCTCTCACTCTTCCTCTCTTTTTCTCCCCTTCTTTATTGAGCACATTTCCGTCTGCTCTGTAAAAAAAGTCATTGAAAGAATGTCTTCGAATTACGAAACCATTAGGACTTATATTTTTCTCTCTTATTCTTTCCCTTGTTTTTGTTTTCTTTTTTTATCCTTCACATACATACACAGATATATATCATCGACATTTCTGTCTGGCGGAAAGATCGTATCGGGTAAAAAGAGCAAATGATTTATTCGAAAATTTTCAAAGAAACGTTTCAAGGAACACGATATTTTCTTATTTTCCTTTTATTCCTAGGCTTTCTGATTTCCATGGGTTTCTTTTTTTTATTTATATATATATATATATATATATATATATATATATAAATAAATATATTTAATATATATTTCATATAAATATTATAATTAAATATATATTTAATAATATAATTAAATATATTATAATTATAATAGCATAATTTAATATAAATTTTAATAATTTGTTAATTTGGAACATTTTGGTAATATGTTGTAAAATGTAAAAAATATGAACAAAGGAATGATTACGATACAAAATCTATAAGCGATATTGCTACAGTTGTATTTGGATTATTCCAAGAGTAAAAAGGATCCAAAGAGAAAAGTGAGAGGAGCAACGAACGGACAGTGGCACACGTTACAGGCGGACCGCTTCATTAATTACAATGCAATTTATTTCACCCACAACACTACGGACGCCAGTTGCAAATGGTCTGTCATTGTGCTTTTTGTTGACGTATCGTGCTATCCGCAAACAATGCGCACCGTTAGCGCAAACGCGAATATCCGTTTACAGTTAACACCCACCGCTAGGGAGTCTCACCACTCGTTTTCCCCACGATTTTACCTAGACTTCTTTTTTTTACCGTGACTATTCGAGGATTTACAATATATATTATATACCGAATTGTATCCGCGATATGAACCAGAAATATTCATAATTACATCTAATAAAATTACGTCGTACATAATAATTCTAACGTCTTCGTATTATATTTTGTATTCTATTTACGTATATACATTTACCTTATTGTCTAATGCAGTTTTTTGTTACTAGTATAAAAAAAAGGTACATTAGAAAACATGCCATTCCATTAACAGGAAGGAAATAAGATAATGAATTTTCTTTTATAATCTTTCTTTTTCTCTAGAGATTTTTCTACCTTGGATATCTCTCTCGTCTCTTTCGTCCTATTTTCATGGAATATTTTCTGTTAAATTACAGACGATAGTTACATTTGTATATGTGTGCGGGCACATATATTTTAAGCTATAATAACGAATAGAATTAACGTTGCTTGGTAATGGATAATACTTGGATATAATTTTTTTCTTCTTTTTTCAAGATCATGATTCGATAAATAACTTTAGTAACTTTCGAATTTTAGGATGTGACATAACGTGATCGAACTTTTATGTGATCGATAATAATATATGAAATACTATTCAATGGCTAGTGTATGAACATTTTGTAGAAACGATTTTTCTTTATAATCCTTTATGCACGGACCCTGCTATACTCTTTCCACTATGGTTAAGATTAAGGCCGCAAAAAGATTCATTGCTCCTCACATGAAAATTCAGAAACCTGTCTCGTTCTAAGGAAAACTGATAAAAGGTGCAACTGAGGAGAAAGGAAAAAAGGTTCCTGATATTAGATCCATTCCTAGCTTTTTTCTTTTTTCTTTCTTTTCTTCTTTTTTCTTTCCCTTTGCCTAACAGTATATACCGCCATTTGTTCCAACTTTACTTTCAACGATCTAATCCAATACACACGAAAACAGTTCTGTTAATTCTCGAACATTCAATCATAATTTTCTTTTCTTCTTTTTTCTTTCTTTTTTATCTTTCTCACGAAACTCTTTCATATTTATATCTTTATTTGAGATCGTTTCGTATCAAGTTGATGTGATCACTTTTTCAATATTTTTTCTAAAATAATAAAAATTAAATCATCAGCTGTAAATTATAAATAAATATAAATATCACTAAATAACAATATTTATAACAATATATATATATATATATATATATATATATATATATATACATATATACACAAGTACACATAAATATAAATATATATAATAATTGTTGTCTTTATAAAAAATAAAACGGATATTATTCAAACTACAACTTTCAATATTTTCAAAAATCTTTTCAGGGACGCATTTTTGTGACGGAAAACTATAATTCATCTAGAACAATGTTTTGTGTATATTTATTTTATTAAAAAAAAGCATATATATACATCATCGAATGCAACGAACAACACAATTCATAGCGATTTCTCTGATGATATTGTGCGCATTTCAACGCGTAACCAATTCTTATTGTATCAAAACACGAAAATCCACATCGTGTAGGTAGAGAAATCTTTCACGTATGATATGATTCGAGTGCGTGATGTTATTTAAAAAACAAAAAAAAAGAAAAAAGAAGAACCAACGACATCGTTTCTCGTAAATGTCGACGCTCTCATATAAATTCGACCTACATATTTTTGGTGATACGGTTCGAGTCACGTTACGAGTGCTATGCGACATGTGGATTGACAAACTGCATGAAAACTTACGGCCGAAGAAACATTCGTTGGAGGTCAGAGAGAGCGGGAGAGAGAAGGGGGAAGGAGAGGAGTAGAGAGGGAGAGAGAGAGAAAGAGGAAAAGAGACACTATTCGCACATGGTTCATCGTAGCTCACCGTGAACATAAATTGACGTAAAATCGTGTATTTGTACGAATTCGTTGAACTGCCAGACATGGAGAGACATACAGACAACCTAATCTCTTTTTCTACCGAAAATTCTACGAATCGGCTCGTATTATTTGTAAAAGCATTGAAAATCGATGGTATCGTTTTGGAGTTTCCATCGACCCCATGAAAATACGAGAAACGTCGGGCACTAATTAGCGCCCGAGTGTTACACTAAATTAGATTGGCTCTATGAAATGAAATGAACGCTTATCGATGCAAATAAATCTCGTAGTCGCTGTTGTTGTTTGTTATTCGAGTTCAAAACTACCTTCCGTATTCAAGCTTATTTAACGCTAGGATTAATCAGAGAGAAAAAGAGAACGAAACGTTAAGATCGATATAATCAATGGGTTTTAAATCGGCGAATCAGCATCAAGTAAAATCGAGAATACTTGGCATTTTTTTTCTCTAAAACGATTAAACAGCTGATTAATCTTCCCGCATCTTCAATTTCCTTTGAAATTAATTTATACAGATGTGAGTTATGTTATTCAAACGAATATTTAAAAATTTGATATTAATTAACTGATCAATTTGCTTGTAATTTGTATTAACAAAAATAAAATGACGAAACATAAAAAGAAACAACTGAATTGTATACATAATGTAATTATCGCGAATTGAATTAACGCTAAATTATAATATACATCGTGAATATCGTATCGACAAGTAAATCACAGATTATTAAAATAGTGATCCATGACGTGCCTCCAATTAGCTCTTCCTCGTCGTATTAAATTGAACAAACAAATTTCAAACTACGATGGATTATTAATATGCTAACAGTATATAGGGATCTGAGTATACAGAAATCAACACGTGGATTAATTATAGGTGATACAACGAAGAATACGAAGTATGTCTTGTTTGTTATTGGGATCAATGTTAATCTTGTAACTAAATCCAAATTAATTTAATGGAACGGATGTATTCAAAATATTAAATAGGAATTTGAAATAAAGATAATTTTTTTTTTTATATCTCCAATCTAATCGAGATCCAATTTAACCTTGAAACAGATTCACGCGTTAAATTACACCCTATATCATATACATTATGCACATACGCATAATACGTACGGGAATACAGATCGACAAATTCACAATTAGTTTTGTATTATATTCCTTTCAAAAACCGTTATACCAGCGTGCATAAAGTCTTAATGAGGTTTGCTAGAACATCATCGCTTATGATCATTAAATTTATCTAGTAGTTAACCAAATATCTTTTGTGTTTAACGCTACGTGTGAAAGGGGAGAAAAAGCGAGAGAGAGAGAGAGAGAGAGAGAGAGAGAGAGAGAGACAGACAGACAGACAGACAAACAGAGACAAAGAGACAGAGAGAGACAGAAAGATAGAGATCAAGATATACCAAAGTAGCGATTCATTATGGTACGAATAAATTCTAGAACCAGTTAGTATCTCTTACGATGAAAAAAGTAAACTCCTTGACCTAATCACCGGTGAGTATAACGTCAAGAGTTTAACGGTATTCACGTTATCCTTTTATCGTCGTATATGAAAAGAGTAAATACTCCTTTCGTTCTAAAGTTTACCGTACTTAAGCTAATTTCAAACTTTTTCGTATGATTCGAGAGGTAAAAATTTTTCAATAAAAACGAAAAAGAAGCAGAAAAAGAAAAAGAAAAAAGAAAAAAAACTTGTGTTCCTTCAATAATATTTTTGGAATAATTTAATCAAATCATATACACCCTTCATTTTATTTATATTTCTATTCATCTATGAGAACATATGTAATTGAAAAAATCTTAATTGAAAAAATTCGAGACATTCTATAAAAGTATCTACAAAGGACAAAGTGTTTTCCCCCTCTCTCTCCCTCTCTCTCTCTCTCTTTCTCTCTCTATTTCTCTTTTTTATGCGAATATCGTAGAGGAACAACGTATAGGTGGGGTGGTTCTACGGGCAGTCTAGATTCAAGGAAAATGGAATAAGGCTTCTAGGGATTGGTAGAGTGGCTCGTTTCGATGGCTTAATTTCGTGTAACGATCTCGTTTATGGCGACCACCGTGTCGGTATTACGACAACGTTGAGAACGAAGAGACGAGATCCGAGAAGGAGACGGTTCTACAAAGGAGTAGGAGGAGAAGGAGAAGGGAAGAAGGTCGGATGGTTGCTTCTGTATCTACGGTAAGAGGGCCCCGGGAAGAGGACGATGTTCCTTTCGGTCGAAACTGCATCGGATTTTCTATCCTTTTTCTTTCCATGTTAGCGTTCTCTTAGTCGTAACCGTCGTGATTTCGGACGTTCTTAGTGGTTTCTATGCGGTTGCGATTCGAAATCTATCGATCGTTGAATCCGATTGAACGAATAAACGACGACGACGACGACGACAACGACGACAACGACGAGTATTTGAGTGAGATCGCCTTTCAGTAATTTCTCACTTGATCGAAGTCCATTCGTTATCTTCTAACAATGACATTTATCTCTAAAGACGAGCACCAATTATCTCTTCCACGATCTTCCCCACACTTAACCACCTACCCACTCATCCATCGCGATCTTTCTTCTCTTTTTCTTTAGTAATATAAGTAGAGAGAATATAGATATTACATTTTGACATTACTCATAAGTACATTATTTCCCTGCGTATAGAAAGTATAGAGAGAAAGAGAAAGAGAAAGAGAGAGAGAGAGAGAGAGAGAGGAAAAGGGAAGAAGAGAGAGAGAATAAATAAACATAATATAAAATCATTGTGAGGGACAAATATAATCGGGATGAATGATGTTCGTATAATTAATTACACGAGAATGGAATCACGATATTTAATAATCGTCTAGAATATTAATAAAGCCGTTTTAATTGCTACAAAATCCATATTTGTTATGTCGAAAATATAAAATAAAATAGAAAGAAAAAGAATAAAATCGATATTATTACGAATTATTTATTAACCGATCGGTATTCTTTAGACGACGTAGACGGAGTTTTTACTACTGGCTTAGTAATAAACTTAGTAATGCAAACGGGACAACATACTTCTTCTTTTTTTTTCTGAACGAAAATATCGTCAAATATTTATAAACGCAAATTCAACAGGAATTTGCGTTC
>NC_060958.1:4578212-4615712 GCF_910589235.1 Vespa crabro
TAGAGGTTAGTACTTTCGTAAGGCGACTCAGTCTTCTTCGAGGAGTTCCTTGTGTCGATTGAGAAATGATGCGAGGTGAGTGCCGAGTGAGGGACGGTGGTAAGAGGGGTCGAGAGGCGGATGAGAGAAAAAAAGCTGCTCTCAGGCCGCGAAAGTACGCTATTGTAGGACTCAATTTCACGCTTGAGTACTAACCACAGCGAGCACGTCGATATCTCACGAACAGGGCCAACGGGGCTAATGCGTCGCTCTCGATTTCCGCGGGATACGCCGAGCCGATAAATTTCATCGCCTTGATTTATATCACCTTTTCTTTCTCTCTCTCTCTCTCTCCCTCTCTCTCTCCTTCTCTTTCTTCTTTTTTATTTCTTCTCATCCGAGCAATGAGTTCAGCTAAGAGGAAAAAGAAAATAAGTTTTCTATTATTTTCGATTCATTCCAAGGTAACATCATCTACAAGATCATCATTCAGTCATTACGATAACAAGAACGTACAATTTAGGTACCTTTGAAGCTCTAACAAGACTGGTTTGTCTGTCGTAAAGAGAAATCCACAAGAAATAACGTAAATTGTCAGTAGGGTGGATATACATATATATATATATATATCTTACCGACTATATATCTACTGTAGATATATATATATCTATCCTAGATCTATATCTATTTATATATATATATATATATCTTAGCGACTATACTTATATATCATCCTTTCGAAACAATTTGTAAAACTTATTAAGCTTCACATACGTTTGACATTTTTGTGTCTCCATCTATATATACTCTTCATGCGTACAGAATATACTTACGTACTCTTTGTGTTTTTTATAACTTCATTAAAACTGTTAGGTGTACACAGGTGTGTGTAGATAATATATCTGAATAGGCAGCCTTTATGAGAATATCGCTTTCGATGAAAATCGTTTTATTCCCGGAAATGGAGTAGTCAAATTGAGGGAAAAAAATTAAACGGCTTTTCAACGCACATGTCCGTAAAAAGAAAATCAAAAAAATATTAATTATCTCTTATGAGAATTCTGTTTTTAAATGGCATCATAGTGTATTCGAATATCATCCCGATTTGTATTGCAAGTAGAAAGGGACACACACAGAGAAAGAGAGAGAGAGAGAGAGAGAGAGAGAGAGAGAGAGAGAGAGAGAGAGAGAGAGAGAAAGATCGATCTTAAAATGTATACGCATAAATATCGATTCCTATTAATATTCGAAGAGCGAAACTATTTCAAGCACGGTAGATCTCGCTTATCTGCGATCACACACGTGAAGAATGCATTGAAGGCACGTAGACCTTTCTCCCTGTATAAATTCGCCGTCCAACGTCGCGCATACGAAAAGAAAAGTGTAAAAGCATCCGACCTTTGATTCTGATAAAAGTCCAATGCTCTCGCTCTCTTTCTCTTTCTGTCTGATAAAAGTCCAATGCTCTATTTCTCTTCCTCTCTCCCCCTCTCTCTCCTCTCTCTCTCTCTCTCTGTCTTTTTTCTTTCTATCTTTGTTTTTTATGAATAAAATGGAAAAATAAGATTTCTCTGACTTGTTACGGACGCACATGAAGCTTTTCTCTTGCATACAGATGCATATCAATCTCGATGCGTTAAATTCGCTTTCGATGATTTTTAGAAAGTAACGTCAATGTACATTGTATTGTATATATATTATATATATATATATATATATATATATATATATCACTCTAAATAGAAATGCACTTTTTGCTTTTCTTTCGCGAAAATAAGTGTTTCACTACGTTTCTTTTCACTGCGTTTTCTTCCCCCGTAGGAGTCGAGAAGATTCTGTAAACAGTACGTGATACTCGAGTTAGCTCGAGTGCTATCTGTGTACCAACGCGTTGATCTTGCGTATGTGTGCATACGTTCTTACGTATGTGTACTATGCAAATATAGAAACTCAGTTAAGACGAAATATAACGTTCATACGGTGCATCGGAAAGTTATTGACTGAATAACACGTATTAGTCGATTCATTGGAAATTAATTACTATATTTCTTCATTAATATCCGTTAAAATTTTCGTCTTGTCGTCGTGTCACCATCGTAATATCGAATATCACACGTTTATGATTTCACGAGTATGTTTTTTCTAATGGCTGATAAATCGTGAACAAGTTGAAAAGACCAACGGCGAATAAAAAATCCGTACAATGGAAGTTCCCGTTTTTTTCGAAATCGTGATCAACGGATCTCTTTCGTCGACGTGAGCCGAAAATGCGACTGCATTTTTTCGTTTTTCCGTTTGGTTTTTTGTTTGCTTGTTGTTGTTTTTTTTATCCTTTTTTCTTCTTTTCTTTTTTTTTTATTCGAACTAACACATGCATATGAATTTCAACATCCAACGAGTAAACGTGGAAACGAACGACTCCCGGATTTTGATAGAAAAGGAAACGAACGCACGTTGCTATGTCGATCAAATTAAAGTCAAAAGAAACGTCCAAAACATTTTCAACATATATATATATATATATATATATATATATATATATATATATATGTATATATACACACGATATATAAAATTAATATCTCCGTGATCGATCACAAAGTGTCTAGCAAAACGTCGATGAAATTTTATCGAACATTTTGAAAAAAAAATCGCTCGGACAATTATTCTTCAAAATAAATCAATTAATAAACGTCCTTCGATATTAAATAAATCGACGCTTAATAAATGTCTTTTATTTCTATCTAGAAAGATTCAATTTGTTTCATGTAAAAATCGTTTAATGAACGATTAATAAATGACACAGATTAAAATACTTTTAGAACGAGCTAATCTATCGTATCTATTTGTAAGGATTACTTTGATATTGGTTTCTTCAAATAATGGCTTACCTATTTCATTCATGATAGATGATAATGATTCTCATGCAAGCGTATACGATTATGAATAAAGTTTTTATTTTATGATTTTCATCGTACGATACTGTCGAGTTCGAGCCTTGAAACACCTTGTTCCAAGTACAATAAATTATGCATCAACTCTGTTCGTTTATCTCTCCCTCTCTTTCTCTCTCTCTCTCTCTATCTATCTATCTATGTATCTATCTGCCTATCTATCTCTCTCTATCTATCTATCTATCTATCTATCTATCTATCTATCTATCTATCTCATTCACTTATTCTTACTGAAGGTTCCAACCAGTCAAAGCCGAGCAAAAGTTCTTCGATGGAAAGCGCGACGAAGTCGGGCAAGTGGATTACAAATTGTTACAGGATTTTCATAAATATTTACAGGGTATGTTCGCTTGGATATCGAAGAACATCCTAGCGTCTGTCGAATTAATTGAACAGCCTCATACCTAGATGAATGAAATTGATACTCATGGCAACCTCTCGAGAAAGGATAGACTAAGAGCGTTCACGATTTCGAGAAAAGCCGATCATCGAACTAGAAAATGCAAAAGAAGAAAAAAAGAAAAAAGGACAAGTAAAATGTCACCAGAAAAAGATGAGAGAGAGAGAAAGAGAGAGAGAGAGAGAGAGAGAGAGATGGGAACATCCCCAACAAAGATTATTATTGATTTTTGTAAAACACAGAAAAAACATTCACATAAATGAATGCTCATTGTTATCGAATTCGAAAAGCATGCAAACAGATAATTAGCGAGATCGTAATTATAGATATAAATAATGAAAGAAATATTTAACGATGAAATATCCATAAATTTTAACGTAATAATTAGCTTCAATATTAACGTTATTCCAACTTGTAAAAGTCAAAACGGAACAATAAAGAAAATTAAATTCAAAAAGGATTACCCTTAGATTTTACGATTCTTATGTCTAATAATAATCAATGATTCCATCAACTATATATCATAGAAATGAATTCTTCGGATGTTGTCGGAATATGCCGATCCGAAATTCACCGAATTTCATAAAAGAGGAGAATAACATTACAGCTTTCAAATATGCATTTGGTTCTCTTTATGAAAAACTCTTCTTTTCCTTTTTTCTCGGTCACCCTTTTCTCTCTCTCTCTCTCTCTCTCTCTTTCTCTCTCTCTCTCCTTTTCTCTCTCTCTCATTCTGTTCCTTTTATTCTTGATTTTCCCCTTACTTTTATATTTCTACGTCACTGCAAGACTTTATAACGTAATAATAAGAATGAGGGGGAATGAGATTAAAATCACGGATAGATATCCTATACGAAGCCTCGACGTTTTCAAATGATTTCGCTTTTTTAAAATTATTTTTCTTTTTATTATTTGAATATACTATATAAAATATAGAGAATATCATAAAGAAGTATTTTCATAATCCTCATAACCTTTATAACAACGATATAGCTGAGAGAGAAAGGAAGAGAGAGAGAAAGAGAAAAAGAGAAAGAGAAATAGAAAGAGGGAGAGAGAGAGAAAGAAAGAAAGGGAGAGAGAGAGAGAGAAAAGAGAGGAAGGGAGAGAGAAAGAGAAAGAGAGAGTGAGTTCATATCGAAATATGAACAGAGAAGAGATATCCGTAAAGATACTTAGTTCTCATCGAACGAGAAAATAACCAGGGAAATCGAACGTGACAATCTCATCTTCGTGCTTCAAAGAGAACGACCAGCGTTATGGTCTCGAATGAGCTCTAATAGTACTATGGCACGTATTACTGGCTAGGAGAAGGACATATTAATACTAGTAGTAGAAGCTTTCTAGGAAAATTCAATGACGTAGCGGGGTACAAGCGGATATGATATTCCATAGTAAACGAGGACTATAAAATTTCGATACTAAGATTAGAAAATATATGAAAGATAAAGGATCTTCATAAAATCGAAACGATCTCGCGCAGATTCGTAAAAAGAATAAAAAAACAACAAACAATAACATATAAAAGTAAAGAGAAAGAGAGAGAGAGAGAGAGAGAGAGAGACGATCAAAAGACGTATCTGACAGGTTTAACATCAAGTAGTTTTCACGATTTAACAAATTTTTATTTAATGCTTCGATAAATCGTGAATTAGCAATAATTATAATAAACTGATATTGTTTCAATGAAAATAACCGCGTGCGAAAGAGAGAGAGAAATATATACAAGCGTTCAACCGAATTTTCCACTCGAACGACACGAAGATTTTGGAAAACGGAAAGGAATACAATGATAGTCTGTTGAAATATAAACGATAATTACTCCATTGTCCGTAATGCGGTCGAAAACACGAATTCTCGTTACAATGAAGAAACCAAAAGGTGCGACAATACGATGAAAAGAGATGGCCTTGCAATGATGAAGCTCGTAACTCGACGAACATGCAATGTTCTTCTATATATACATATACATACATACATATGTACATATACATCTAAATATGTTTACATGTAGATACCTCGAATGTACAACAACCTTAAACTCTTCCATTTGGTTTAAAAGCCGTACCTGACTAGCTACAGAAACACTACCGATTTTGTCAGGCATAATGACTTTCGAAGACGGAAGGAAAAGAGATTTTACGGGCTCGCGTAGCAGAGTACAAAACGATTAGGTGGAACCATAAAATCCAAATATACTCTCTTTCTCTCTCTCTCTTTCTCTCTCTCTCTCTCTCTCTTTCTCATTCTCTTTTTCATTCTCCCTCTCTCTCTCTCTCTCTTTCTCATTCTCTTTTTCATTCTCCCTCTCTCTCTCTCTCTCTCTCTCTCTTTTTCATTCTCTCTTTCATTCTCTCTCTCTCTCTCTCTCTCTCTCTCTCTTTCTCTTAAAACCGTTATCCTAACAGTTAACTCGACTCTCAAACCTTCGTATATGGATATACGATAATGATAAAGTCGATAAAATTCCTGAAGGAACTATTATACGAACTCTAGAAATCGTCGATTAGGATTTACGTGAATATTTCTTAGGAAGACATTAACTAACACCGGACCACGCGCTCGTTATTATTTCTGGGCTCATTCGGGTCGTTTGAAGCGACCTGAATGCAACGCCCTGTATGATTTACTATCCATCGTGCACGCTCTAGCGAACGGAACGTGGATAAAAGAAAAGAACGCATATATTCATGTTATACTCCCTATCTCCCTATCTCTCTTTCTCTCTCTCTCTCTCTCTCTCTCTCTCTCTCTCTGTTTCTCTCTCGCTTCGCTAAGAATAAACGACGAGGGAGAAAGCCAAAAAAAATGCTGAATTTAGCAGAGCCGAAGGGCAGTGTACGACAAACGATTGGTGCTAAGCGCGTTATACGAGAGAACTCGTAAATTCCAAAAATATCGTTACGGACACGATGCCTCTCGATCGTTTTCAAAGAGAGGAGGGCAAAGAACGTAAATCCATTTTGCGTTTTATCGTTCAGAGACGATTCCTCTTTCTCTTTTTTTTTTCTTGTTATTTTTTTTCTAACGAATAATTACCATTCCATCGAATTCGTTGCATTTGAAGAGTTTCGAAGTCGTTTCGATTTTGAAAGAGCCGTACGTTACGCTCGATGGAACTCGATGGAACTCGATGGAACTTGATGGAACACGATGGAACTCTCAGAAGCTACCAGAGTATTCTCTCTCTTTCTCTCTCTCTCTCTCTCTTCCTCTCTCTCTCTCTTTCTTTATTTTCTTCTTTTTCTTTCTTTCTTGCTTGCTTGCTTCTCGTGGGACGTGCTCGATCGTAAATTTAAACGACGAGACCGAAGGATTTTCTTAACGATTCGAGTGTAAAAGCGCACATGTTCATGAGCGTGCATTTAAAAATATTTCTCTCTCTCTCTCTCTCTCTCTCTCTCTCTCTCTCTTCCTTTTTCTCTCTATTTCTTCTTCTTTTTTTTGTCTTCAATTTCCAGGACACGAATGACGGAAATGCATATTTCACGATTTACCTAAGTTTCCGTTCTATCATCGTGGAAGATTTGCCTTACGAGGACATCGCGAATTAGATACGAAGATTTTCCATTAAATGGAACATTGATTGATTACCACGGATAAAGTTCTACGAGGCGTCCACGTGATAAATGGTTCGAAGTGCCTATATGGAAGAGCCACGGTAATTGTTATCTGTAATTGTTTCTCTGTCGGTTATTTCACTCGAACTATCTTCCACCATTTCTCTTTGTTTCTTTCTTTCTCTCTTTCTTTTTCTCTCTTTCTCGTTCTATCCCTTTCCTTCTTTCTCTCTCTCTTTCTATCTTTGTCTTGTACGAATTCGTGTGGTTTCTCTTTTACGAATAATTTTAAGCTCGTCGTATGTATCATGTACGTACGATATACCACCTTCGCAGTTCACAATAGATCGAGCATGAAACTACGAAAAAGGCGAGATTTTAAATGGCATGAATTTACTAGAATTTCCCCGACGATGGACAAAAAAGACTTAACGCTGCTAACGCCTCGAAAAACAGATCGATGTGCGTTGATCTGTTAAGTTGCTTTCAAACAAAATTGGCTTTGACTTCTTAATAGGTATATTTATAGGTACATCTATATCTAAAGGGTGAGTCACAAGAAAATGTGATCGTCTGCCTGTTTATTCGAAATTTCTAAACAATTTTCTATATATTTATATATATATATATATATATATATATATATATAAAATATAAAATATATATATATATATAAAATATAAAATATATATATATATATATAAAATATAAAATATATATATATAAAAGATAAATATTTGTAATCGCTTTAACAACGTATATTTGAATTCTCTTTTAACAATAAATATAAAATAAATTTAATTAACCAACTTTAATTTTCATAACAATGATATCGATAGAAGAGTTCTTATCCTTAAGAGTTAAATCTTGTTTTTCGAGACACAATCTACAATGTATAGAGATATATTTATCTATATATAACCATATATAATACATCTATAAAAATATAAGATGTATGTATACATATACATCTTATATTTTTGGGAAAAATAAAAAAAAACATGTAAGTCTAGAAGAGAGAAAATAAGATGCACGTCCATCCATGGGACAATGATATCTCTACATGAAGGTTTTAAACGTGAACAAGAAAATCGAATTAGATCTAGACAGGGAGAAAAAAAAATAATACTAGATTACTGGAAGAGCTCGTTCACTTATTCTTTCCCCTCCTTCTTTCTTTTTCTTTCTTTCTCACTCTCTTTTTTTACCACACAAAATGAAGTGTTCGGAGAAGAGATGAGAGAGAAGGACTTATGTGTGTATGTATCTACATTGTTACGTCAAAGCGAGACGTGAGGCTGTTAGCCAAAGGACTCCGTCGCAAATTGAAACCTAGTGTTATCGTTTCATTCTCCGCAAAAGTCCCTGCTCGAGTCAAAGATCAGTGATCTTGACGACGCACCATGTCCCCCGTACAATGTTCCTCTTTCCCTCTCTCTCTCTCTCTCTCTCTCTCTCTCTCTCTCTCTCTCTCTCTTTCTCTCTCTCTCTCTCTCTTTCTCTCTCTGTCTTCCTTCCTCACTCTCCTTATTTCCGTTCCTCTTCCTCTCTTTTTTTTTTTATCGACTTGACCTTTTCATACATCAGAGATCACGTAAAACAAAATGAACATTCTTTTCTTAAATATTCAATGGGAAACGTGCGATTCTAAAAAATACAACTTAGAAATATACATATAAAAAAATTACAAAACATATATATATATGTTCATGTATATTTTTGAAATCATGATTTTCAAAGAAATAGAAATTTCTTCAAGAATATTTGAAAGACGCAAATCGCGAGAATGAAATTTGCAGATAGAAAGGTAGATAAATCGATAAACAAGTGGCTACGTATTTCCAAACTTTTACTCTCGTAAATATTGTGTGAAGTTTTCTCTCTTTCTCTCCCTTCCTCCCTTTTCCTTCTCTCCTCCCTACAAACATCACCACCAAAGACTACCGACTCGACTTTCACCTGAGAACTTCTCTTGCAAGCACATAAATTTTTCGTGGAAACGTTTCCCCGTAGAAAGTTCGACATTTTTAAATGAAAGATAGCGAGATTCGTGCAATAAATTCTCCTCTTCTCTCTCTCTCTCTCTCTCTCTCTTTCTCTCTCTCTTTCTCTCATTCCCTTCTCTCTTCTCTCTCATTCTTTTTTATTCCTACATGTTTCGAATTATTAAATTCTTTGAGAAAATACGGGATAAAAGTCTTGGTAAAAGTCGAAAAGGGCCTATCAACTCATATCTGTATTTTTTTCTTTTATTATTAATGTTATTTTTCAAAGATTTAACATAGATTGTATGTTTTATAATTACATAAAGGACAAGAGGAAAAACCGAAAAAGCTTTAGTTGTAAGCAAAGAAACGGGCGGAGTCTCTTAATACCATTAAGAACGGTTATGTATCTCTATTTCTATTTAGTGTCTCTCTCGTTCTGGTTCAGAGCTGCCATAGCTTTGAGCAGCAATGAAGAAGTTTACAAAAGAGACTAGGTAGGAACCCCAACCCCTCTCTCGGCCCCTCTCTCGACCTCTCTCTCGGCCCTCTCTCAGCCCCTCCCTCAGCCCCTCCCTCAGCCCCTCTCTCAACCCCTATCTCAATCCCTCTCAACCCCTCTCTCAATCTTTCCACTGCTATGCTCTGCTCTTCTCTCCTCTCTTCTCCGCTCCGCCACAACTCTTTCCATCCCTCTCTCATCCCTTTATCACCGCCTTTATGAAAGTGTACGCGTCAAAATCAGCTTCGTAGCATTTACCAACCACGGGATACGTTTTTACGATCGAAACTTTCCATGAATTTCTTTTAACGTCGAAACATACAAGCTTCTTCTACTCTTCTCCTAATCCTTCAGGTTGTTTTTAGAAGTCCAAGCATTTCTAGTCTTGAATTCTCTGTTTCTTGTGATATATGACATACATGGTACTTACTACACGTATATCTTGTTTTTTTCTTTTGTTCTTTTATTTTCTTCTTCTTCCTCCTTTTCTTTTGTTTATTATCTACGATGACGTCAGACTATACTTCTTTTCATTCGATCTTTTGTCCCTGGTTTCTATCTTACGTGTTTTATTTTAATTCGAGCACTTTCATAAAAAAAAAAAATAATAAAAAAATAGAAAAAATTATATACTACAAATCATATATACGCATGCACTGTATACTTTGGATATTTATCGAATTTCTCTACGAAATGCATCGCGTGATTATTTTATTGTTTTCATCACGAACGTCCCGAGCCCTGGTTTAATATGAAACGTTAATGTAATAATATGTTATTAATTTATAATATAATATTAGCTAATATAATAATACATTATTAATATAATTATATTATATAAGTATATTATTATTAATATAATTAATATAGTATATTATTAATAATATTTTATATGTTTATCAATATTTTCATTTTTTTTCCATATATTGAAAGAATAAGTTCCTTTTTTCTTTTTTTACGATGTTTAAAAAGAAAAAGAAAAACTTATTTTATATCATCAAGTTATATAAGTACGTATAGACGTTAAATAAGTATAGACGTGTTTACTTGAAATAAACTCTTTACATGGTCCACGTTGACCTACATTAATTCTCGGTAATGTTCACCGACTTAAATAAATTCGAACTTGCAGAACGACATAGTACGTTTTGAGATAGGTCAGTTTGTTTCTTCCGAATGAGAAGTCACAAAAAGAGAACGGAACGAACGTTTTAAAGGGAAGAGTCTCGTTTACATGCAGCTAACCATTAAAAAAGTTTTAAATCGTTTTAAATATCCTATCTTGATCGAAATATTCCCTCTCTCTCTCCTCTCTCTTTCTCTTTCTTTCTTACTTTCTCTCATTCTCATTCTTTCTTTTTCGAGATAAAATCATTCAACTTGAAGTTTTGAAATAACGCGATAATACTATTTAATAAAATAATATATAACAATGGAGAATGCAAATTGAAGGTAACCCAACCCGATGTATATTGAATCATATTATTACAAATATATATGGATAGTGGATATTAGATTCTGCAAAATTGATTAGTATTCAAACAACGACGTAGGTGTACGAATTGGTTATTAATTATAGAATCAGTGAACGAATAATATGTCAATTTAGTGTACGATCATTCGATCACGAGGAGAGGGAAAAAGCGAGATATATCGGAACAAATTCGTAAAAAAAGAAATATTAAATATATGAGATATTTAACTCGTTAAAACGTTAATATGAATTAAAATAACATTTTTCATATTTTAATCATTTTGTTGGTTAAGTTAGAGAAGCGGCATTGTAATTAACGGGTTCGCGTTAGCGGTTTGCTAGCCACAACCCTATCATGCCGTTCACCTCGTCCACCTATTTGTATGCTTTGTCTTTGGGATAGCTTTGTGATCCAAGCTCTGTAGAGAAGCCAGCTTGGTTGCCAGCTTTCCTAGAATATCGACAACGACCGCGGAATTAACTGCGCTCCGCTGATTTTCGCTTAGGTGAAGAAAGAAAGAGGAGAATAGAGAGATAGAGATAGAGAGGGAGGGAGGGAGAGGGAGAGAGAGAGAGAGAGAGAGTAAGAAAAGATCGAGAGGAATGTTAATTAGTACCAAAAGTCAGAGCATCGAGAGAGATAGAGACAGAGAGAAAGACAGAGAGAGACAGAGAGAGAGACAGAGAGAGAGAGAGAGAGAGAGAGAGAGAGAGAGAGAGAGAGGAGAGAGAGAAGAGAAAAGGAGAGAAAAAGGAGAGAAAGAGAGATAAAGACAAGGAGAGAGTTAGCTCGTCACGTTGAGCTTTAATGCATCAACCTGAAGTTGATATTACCGTTTTCAAGCTCGCGCGAGCCCCGTCTACGATGAAAGGTCCATTTTCGAGATTTTTCTTTCTCCCTTTCCTCTTTTTCGTTAGCACGATTGCACTCGAAAGAGTAGACCGCAGGCGGTTTATATTAAAAGGTCGTAAATGGACGTGCACGTAGTTTGATATTGCCGTTGGATTTTATTAAAATTTTCGTGTTACGAGATAGACCTGTGTTGTTCTGAAAATGAATGCGGTAGAGAGAGAGAACCAAAGAGAGAGAGAGAGAGAGAGAGAGAGAGAGAGAGAGAAAGAGAGAGAGAGAGGGGAGAGGGAGAGAGGCAAGAGATGTTTTAAGAGTCACGGTGTAAACGCATATATTCGTTTTCATTTTTCGACCTACGATGTCGTGTTTTATAAATTTTAATATTCGTTCGTGTCATCACATGCACACATAAAAACCATTTTACGAAATCTACGCTAGTCGAGACGCTTATTATTTTTTAATTTCATGAGAAGTATGATATTAACCCTTCCGTTCCGACACGCTTATAAAATAATGTATTTTTTTGCAACGAAAGACATTATTGACAACTCCGAGACTGCCATATTTAACAAGCGCTTACAATGTTTTTCATATGCGAGTGTCAATTTTTCGATGGTGTATATATGCCCTCTTCATATTTGAGAGTACATCTTTCAGAATAAAAAGCTTAACAAGTACCGTTGTAATTAATGCACCATTTTTATTCGATAGAACGTAACTCTAACATGAATTTTGTTTTCCTCGAGGCTTGTCGGAATATAAAATGTATTCTCAAATGAATTCTACACTATTTAGAATGTAGTAGTATCTAGGTATTGTATTAATTAATTTGTGTTATATATATATATATATATATATATATATATATATATATATACCATCAAAATATGCTGACAAAGCCTACTGAAGCTTATATGTGCACGGAAAGCTGAATACGGTAACCATAATCGTGGCTCAATGCAACGTGGAAACCTCGTCTAACATCCTGACTAATTAATGCTAATACGTACAACATCTGATTGTTGCATGGTAATTAAGCCTGATTTTTTGCGTTTGATTCTCTTCGTTAATGATGGCTATTACATACAGATTATTATAAATTTCAATATTTCGAAAAAAAAAGGTATTTAATACCTCCATACTTTTCATAAATTTCATTATCGAATCTATAATCGAATAACTTACGATCAAAGTAAACTATATGTTAATTAAATTAATTGAAATTAATTTTTACCGAATACTTCACGTCAAATGTTTTCTTTTAACAAAAAGCAAAAGCAAAAGCAAAAGCAAAAGAAAAAAAGAAAAAAGAGAAAAAAGAAAAGAATCTATAAAATCAACCCGAACGATTTCACGAGATAAAAAAAAGAACAAAAAAAAAAGATAAGATAAAGCTGACTGTAAAAATCTCTCGTTGAAAAAGGATCGCACGAAATACGATTGCCTCTCAAGGAGGCGTTGTAAAAGTTTTTATCAGTCCAGGCGACGCCCTTCATTGAAGAAGATGAATCAAAATCTCTGAAACTCGAACGAGAGGTGGCCGAAAGAGAGAGAACTCTCTCTCTCTCACTCTCTTACTCACTCGCTCGATTGCTCTCTATCTTTTTCTTTCTTATTTCTTTTTTCAACATTGTCCTACCGTTTAACGTGATACAACGTAACAAGAAATCTCGTAAGAGTCGAACGTAAAATTTCAAGAACGAAGCGTATCAAACATGAATTATGTGATTTGAAATGACTCATGAATATTTAGGTTGATAATCCTGAATGATATTGAATTCTGAAGAATGAATGATTTTTTAAAAGAAAAGAAAAAAGATGGAATAAAGAAAAGTACGAAGAACCAAAGACTGTTCCGCTATTGAAAAAAGATTTAAACGTTTAACTTCGTCATATTTTTATCTACACATGCATACACACGTATATATGTATCTATGTAATATCATATCATAAATACGAGTAATAAATACTACTACATCGAATTAATAATATCTTATGTATGAAAATATTGTGAATTTTAATAGATCTAATAGGTCTAAACATTCATTCCCCTTAGATTTATAGACGACAGAATTATGAAGGAAAGTCTTAGAAAGCTATTCCGAGAACTTTATAAAACGTCGAGTATTAAGCGGATGATCTAGAGCCGACGATAAATAGCCTGACGTTGGACGAGCATACGTAGTAGTAGTCAGTAAGAGATATCTATGATAGATAAGAAAGAAAAAGAGGGAAAGAGAGAGAGAAGAGAGAAGAACCGAGTTTTTAATAAAAAAAAAGAGAGGAAGCTTTCGTCTCTCTCTCTCTCTCTCTCTCTCTTTCTCTCTCTTTCTTTTCTATGTGTTTTGTCTCCAGATTCTGGAAAATGTATACCAAAAAAAAAACAATAAAAGAAAAAAAGAAAGAAGCTAAGTTTTTCCATTAACTGAGATTTTTCTGCCTCTCTCTTTCCCTCTCTTTCTCTTCCTTTTCCTCTCTCAGTTGCCACCATAACCTCTTCTTATATCTCCCACGCTTTCTAGAATATTCAACGTGCTTTTAATACAGTCGTTGCATTACGAGAACTCTTCGTTCGCAAACGAATTAGTAAAGGAAAAGGAGCGATAAGAATAATACTACTGACAGTAACTGAAATCATTTTTAGTACTTTTTTAATATTTTTCCATTGGACACGACGATTTCGTCATGCCCGTACGCAAAGTTTCCTGATGGAGATGGAATGTCGATTATTCGTCGACGTTCGTAATGACATCAAGAGGATTTATGTCGACGTTGATCCTTCGAAAAAAAATGATTTTAAATCGTCGTCGTCGTCGTCGTCGTCGTCGTCGTCGTCGTCGTCGTCGTCGTCGTCGTCGTCGTCGTCGTCGTCGTCGTCGTCGTCGTCGTCGTCGTCGTCGTCGTCGTTGTCGTCGTTATTGTTGTTATTTTTTTCTTGATACGATAACTGTCGATATATCTATGTACCAAGTACGGGCATCATCATCTACATTTGCGTAAACTCATTAGCGCTGTAATTAATTCGCAAGAATTAAACCGTTTGCCTAGTACGTCTCCCATCAAACAGTAAAATATGTACCTAATTTCTCTATGTATATAGCCACCGATATACTGTTACATAACGTTGGTGTATATGTAAACATAGTTAAACTATATAGACAGAAAGAAAAAGAGTGACAGAGAGAGAGAGAGAGAGAGAGAGAGAGAGAGAAACTTAATCTCGGCGAATGCCTATTCTCAACGTCGAACAATCATACGCAAAATGTTCATTCACGTGGCCTCGGTCGTTCGTTAATATTGGCGAAAATTCCAAGTATTAATTAATACGATTGATATAACGATATAGTATGCAGAGAATTTTGCAGTTAAATGAAATTGTTACAGGAAGATACGTTTATCTTCGTTCTTTTTTTATTTTAGGTAATAAAATTCGAAATAAATACGTAGACATTGTAATTTTGATATAATCGTATGGATCGAAGAAGTTATAAAAAAAGAGATAAGAAAGAAAAAAAGAAAAGAACAAAAAGAGAAAGAAAAAGAAAACGTACAATATATTATTCGTTATGAGATATCGAGGACAATATCGCGATTCACTATTAATATAACAATATAAATCGGTTATTTCCCAATATCAAGGGTACAATATTGAAATATCCAAATTCACTTCGATCATGAATATCGTCGTGATTTCAAGTACTACAGATAGGGCAGGATCAATTGCAATACCAAACAATCGTTATTGCAATTCACGTGAGTGGTGTCGAAACGATCGCAGCAAGTATTCCACATTCGCATGATTCAAGCAGCAATCATGACTGACAATAACGTATTACTACTACAACAAACGTTATAATTTCATGGCTCATACTGAATTACATGTAAATCCATATGTAAATCTATAAGCATATATATTATATATACTTATATATATATACACTGGATATATATGTAAATTATAGGTATACGTAGTTACATCTATCAGTGAATATTGAAATATCTAAACGATTTACCGACGTAATGATTATTAGATATATGTATAGGAATATAAATAAATATAAAAAGAAAAATAGGAGAAGTGAATTCTGAGCATAAAAGCTACCATTATCGTCAATAACATTTTCACGAATATTATGCATTTCCTCGATGCATAATTTCACGAATTCTAACCCCAGAACACAATGTTAAAATATAGTCATAATATCATAATAATAACTATATTATATTTGAAATAAAAAAGAAATAAGAATAAAAAAATAAACGCACAATCCTCATTATGTATTTATCATTAAAGTAAAAACATATTGGAATTCAATTAATTTTAATACGCTCACATGTACTAACACACGAATACAATATTTAAACAAGTGGAAGTATATAAATGATCTTTGAACATTTCTTTTAAAACTCATGATAAAAATCTACGTGCAAGAAAGTACCTTGTTGTACTTTGAACTTCTAAGGTTTGAACAATGATCGAGCAACGTGTAACAGAGAGAGAGAGAGAGAGAGAGAGAGAGAGAGAGAGAGAGAGAGAGAGAGAGAGAGAGAAAGGGAGAGAGAGAGTTAGATAGATAGACAGAGTGATGGATTTCCTAAATAGAGGAAACCAGAAACACGTCGTTCATTGGCAAAGTGCCAGAAATCACGCGCGCGACCAACCTGACATTTATGCGTTATTAATGCATCGGAAACATTTCGCCTCGATAACCGTGACAATGGATTTAATCGTATATATCGGCCGAAGTAACACGCGACGTTCACGTCTCGCTCCTCTGCACACGCGTTCGTGTGCAGAGCATGTACGCACGAATCAGCGATTTTTCAAACCCCAATGATGTTATGAACCACGTACATATATATATTATATGGCCACTAATACCAACGAATAAGGACTCATGACAGTATCACCGTCGTCAGCTATCCTATCCTATTAATATACTTTCTCTCTCTCTCACTCTCTCTCTCTCTATCTATTTATCTATCTATCTATTTATCTACTTATCTATCTATCTATCTCTAACAAATAAACGTGTACAGAACCAGCCAGTTGCGATTGTTTGGCATCGTTCCAAAGTGTTCTTATTAACTCATATAGTAATTAGTATGAATTGGTTATCGCTGTACTTGTGTTAGAAACGAAGACGTAAGGTAATGGAACAATATAACTAGCTGATAACATGGGTATGGTGAAATTCTAACAAGAAAATAGAGAACTAAAGGATATTGAAATGATCTCATTTTTCAAAGTGCTTTTCTAAAGAAAATATTTTATATATACATATGTATATATAAAATATTATATATATAAATATACTTATGTAACTATTAATTAATAATATAAATTATATCGTTGATATAAGTATTACATATATATATGTATCTTTATAGGTCAAATTTGTGCTCACAATAAATTTAACAATATCTCTGCTTTTCGTTATTTTGCATCATAATAAGCTGATTAACGTAGGAGAGAAAGACAGAAAGAGAAAGAGAGAAAGAGAGAGAAAGAGAGAGAAAGAGAGAGAAAGAGAGAGAGAGAGAGAGAGAGAGAGAGAGAGAGAGAGAGAGAGATAGGAACGAGCGATTCTGGTAGATGACAGGAGCTTAAAAAGTTCAGGAGGAACAATTTTTCAAATAGACAGAGCTACGACAACGATGACAGCTGCGGCTATGATAATAGCAAGAAAAAAGAAAAAGTAGATAGCAGAAAGGAGAAATACATTGCACGTGACTCGTTAAGCTTGCACTCTGGAATTAAATTCATTTATATATATCTTGCTGGAATATTAAAGCCACGAGACGCTAAAGTTCTGTAGAGAAAATGACAAAGACCGACTTAAAGGATCTTTTATTAACGAGAGAGAGAGAGAGAGAGAGAGAGACAAAGAGAAAGATGGAGAGAGAGAGAGAGAAAGACAGAGAAACAGAAAGATGGAGAGACAGAGAGAAACAGAGAAAGAGTGAGAGAGAGAAAAAAAGAGAAATAGAGAAAGAGAGAGAAAGAAAAGAGAGAAAGAGAAAAAGAGAAACATTCTGTATACAAGATACAAAAGCATATTTCTCTTCGACCATCAGACATATTTGAAAATGTTTCACTTGATTCCTTTGAAGGATTAATTGATGTGTTAAGGATAGAAAAAAAAATAAACAAAGAAAGAAACAAAGTATGAGACAAAGAAAGAGAGAAGAATAGAAGAGAATAAGAAGAGGAACAAGACAATGAAGCTAATTACATGGTAATAATATTGCAACCATTGCCGGCAATGTTTTATACTGCTTTTAATGGAATGTAAGCGCGACAAAACAACATTACCACCTTAATTGCTGGAAAACAGTTGAATTACGAAAAACAGAAGGATGAGTAATTAAACTTATACAATTTACAATTAGAGGGAAGGTAAGATACGAAAGGGAAAACATGAGAGAAAAGTGAAAGTTTTCTTTGAAAATATGCTTGGGTTCTCGCAAAAAAAATATATAACACGATACTTTGAACGAATAATATAAATTTAATTTTCTCTATATATAAATTAAACAGTCCTTTTGAACAGAACTAAGTAATTATAATGACAAAATTATGTCAAAAAGTTTGGCAAGAGAAATAGAAAAAGAGAAAAGGAGACAAACAGACAGAAGTGAAAATTTTGTAGATGAAAACAGACCTTGTAAAGTTCGTTTAGTCGTTTATATAAACAAAGAAAGAAATTTTTAGAAAATTCTACGTGAAGAGAGCTGGATGGGTGAAGGAATTTGGGTGAGAGTAAATAGGAGGTTGAGTTTTCCAAAGAAAGAGAAAAAGAAAACTATGAGAATAATATGATTCTTCTAGCTATAACAAAAATAATAAAACGAAACATAAATTATAGTCCGGGTTTATATGTAATATTTATTAAGAGAATAATATGATTCTTCTAGCTATAACAAAAATAATAAAACGAAACATAAATTATAGTCCGGCTTTATATGTAATATTTATATGTAAAGCTAAATTACGATTTACTTTTGAATTTGTATTTATCTTCTTAAAAATAAATAATTTAATTGTTACATTTACACCAATGTTTTGAAAGTTTTCGTTTTGAAAGTTTTCGTTTTAGGAAAAAAAAGAAGGAAAAAGAATAACAAAACGATGATATAGTTAAAATATTATAGAAAAATAAAAATTAAATTATCATTTACTATCTAGTGAGTTGACAGAATTAATTTCATATTTTTAATTATTAAATGGATTACAGATATTGAAGCTTTACGGTGTACAATATCTAAGTATTAGGTTTTCACTAACGAGATATCTTCTAACTCCACTGCGTTTCATTCTAACCATTTCACTTTTCGCTACGTTAACTTCCCCGTTAATTACAACGAGCCTTTGTCTTCTAAAGCTATTTAAAGCTCGATACGATGATTACATTCAAAATTCGATGACTTTCATAGCCTTGGAACATATACACGCTCGCTATATTTCCTTTAACTGAAATAAACTCACACCGAACTACTTTCATTGTACCCATATGTATCTATCTATGTATGTATATATGTATGTAGGTATGTATTTATGTATGTACATACCTATATGCGTATATATGCATGTGTGTAATGGTATGCATGTGTCTAATTTTGTTGCATTCAGTTGTACTTCATTACTGAAGAAACTTTGGAAACACGAATTAACCTCTTGGTAATGATCCTACGGGATCCCGAATAAGACGGACGAATGTTAACGCAAAGCTTGGCATTTGAAGGACAGATAAAGATAGATGTTTACTTAAATGTAAACCCGTTTAGCGTAACATTTGTTTATCAAGGAAAGTAACACCACTCGCGAATTCTCACGGTCGATCCTTCAATTATAACAATGAATCGTTTTTTTTTTCTCTCGATCTTTTTCCTTCTTTTTATTTTTTTTTTTATTTTTTAAAGTAAATGAATAATTTAAATGGCACGAAATCTATTTCATCCTTTTCGCCAATGTTTTTACGCTTTTCGGTGAGTGAATTTGAGCGAGTTTCGTTAAAGGCAGCGGCTCGAGCATGGACTTGCATAAATGAAGACCGATAGTATTCGCAATGATGAAGAAAACGGAAAAGGATGGAGGGAGGAGTTTCCGCGGTCGGTATGCGCGGATAACGAGCGAGCGGCCACGGAAATATGGAAAAACTCGTTTCATCGTCGGGAAAATTGGCCGGGTGCGGAAAAATCCCGAGTGCGAAATATGATTAAGGGATAAGCGTGAATTCGTATAAAAGCTAGTGGCTACACTTATATGTGGTTGTTATACATACTTATGTATTTATGTAGATATATGTATGTGTTATATATGTATAGGTAAGCGTAACAGACGCGAGCCAGACACGGCCGCTCCAATGAAACGTAATTTCTTTTTGCGTGGCATTTTGCCTGAAAATTTCGTCCCTCTTTTTCTCATACTCACGGAACAATTTTAATAAAAATTATAGTCGCTGTAAGACCGAAAGAAAATTTTATGTCCTCATCTCTGTAACTTTATAGAGTTATATACATATAATATATGTATATATGTATATGTGTATATATATGTATATATGTAGATGTATATATATATGTATATATATATATATATATATATATATATATATATATATATATATATTATTAGATCGATCATTTAACGACTGAATACAACTATCATCAAAGTCCCGTTCGAACGATAGTATTATGAGGTTCGTTACGAAAGATCTTTATAATTAATAACATAATTAATCACCCGATTAATGTAATTTAGTCACGGTATACGCCATCAAGTTCGAAGGATTATACTTTCATGTGACGAACGCGACCAGAATAACGAAAAAAATATAGATGATTGGATGTAATCTATAATTGTAAAAAGAACTGCAGTATATGTATATGTGTATGCATATATATATATATATATATATATATATATATTCATGTACAAAAAGAGAGAGATATATATGTATACATATATATATAGATGAGTATAGATGTATGAAACGTATGAAAGCATCAATCCTGTCTGTGTCGTGCACGTACGCTATCATAATGACTATTATCGTCCGGACAATATGACCTATTAATTTAGATTTAGATTATACCATACGCCGCAATTTCAATTATTCACGCACAGCAAGGATTTCTGATTCATTGTTATCGCGCTTATAATCATTGATCGCGGATAGAACAGTGTTAAATTGATGACATTTAACGAGGGGTTGCTCTATGAAGTTGATCATTTAAAGTTGATCATTTTCTTCAAAAATAAATAAAGAAAAAGAGGGAAAGAAAGAGAAAGTGAAAGCGAGGAAGAGAGAGAGAGAGAGAGAGAGAGAGAGAGGGAGAAAGTAACTATCTTTCTCATATAACATTTTAACAATTTCAAAAGATTTTAATTCGAAACAGTTCGCGTAATAACGAACAGATGCGTCGTGTTCGCCAATTTCACAAATCCTTCTGTCAATTAATAAACTCACGTTCTTGGAGGGAAAGGGCGGTAAAAGTATCGATAGAAATGTAAGAAGGATAATGAAGAAAGATCGAACAATCTGTTTTATCGATCGATCGACTAGGATATCGAAGAGGAAGTTGCTTGGCTTGAAACGTTTATCGTGGCGAGCGACCACGAAAAGTTGTTAAGGGAGGAAATTGAAAGGTAAAGCCCTAACTCGATTGGACTATCTACTTCACTTTCTCTCTCTCTCTCTCTCTCTCTCTCTCTCTTTCTCTTTTTATCTATCTTTTTCTATCTCTCTATCTCTCTATCTCTCTATTTTTCTCTTTCTTTTTTCTCTTTCTCTCTTATTGCTATTTCAAGTAGAGGAAAAGTTCACAGCTCTAAAAGAGGGAAAGAGTAAGGAAACAAGATGAGTTAACGCGGAACTTCGATTTGATTCCACCATGTTCTCCCTTATTTTTTAATTCTCATTCGACTTAAATTTCACGAAACATCAAGACGAAATAAAATCGTGGAAATTCTCATTCCTAAAAGAAAATAGGAGAAAGAGATAGATAGACAGACGGATAGATAGATCGAGAGAGAAAGAAAGAGAAAATAATAATAAAATATATAGATAATTATACATATCTTTCATGAGTTTAAAATCGAACTTATAGATACATCATAGTGAAACGAGTACCGTTCTAAACGCACACCTAATATCAAATATCGTTCTTGTATGCGGTCGTAAATCGAAATCTCAGTAAACGAAAATCGAAATTGAAGATCTTATTGATAAAATAAAACATCAAATAACCATTCTATATATATGTGTATATATATATATATATATATATATATATACATATATATATATATATATATATATACATATATATATATATATATATATATATATATATATGCTGTTTAAACCAATAAAACTTGAAGCAAATCCAAAATTTAATATTTAATTAAGTAAAGATGTTAAGGACGAAAGTTAATATACTTGAATTACATATATAATACTCTGACTATATGTACATATATATGTATATATTCTTTTGTGAGTGTGTGTGTGTGTGTGTGTATACAAAAGGTTGTTCTTTGTTTTCCTCATTAAAATCGAAATTATCGATTTAAAAGAAAGAGAACGCGAAAGAATTCGATCGAATCAGGAAAATACAATCAGATTGGATAGTTCGTTCAGTGATGGAAAAGTTTATTATTCATTAGATTCTTCGTCATATGGATCGAAAAGTACCGATAAACCAACTTTCATCAGTTTGGAGGCTCGTTAAAAGTACACCGACGTAGTTGTCATCGTCGTCGTCGTCGTCGTCGTCGTAGGAAATGCTCGCGGATCGTTATTTGGCTTATTGGACCGAATGCGGATACCGCGATGCGGCTGAATTATGCCGTGAATACTAATGGCCGGCCGTTACGGGCCTCGTACGAGCCGCTTTCGACGTTACTGAAAAACGATGGATTTTCGAGCTTCGATCGCTACATACGTAGCGATGTATATATGTATTATATAGGTATCTATATATCTATATAAATACATACATATGTATATATATATATATATATAAATATATACATATATATGCACATGTATATGTATATAGGTATATGCCGACGCATTAACGCGACAGCCGATAATTTCGATCCAGTATACTAATCATTATATATTGGCTAGACTTTCGCAATCTATTTTGAAAAGCGTTCAATACACTAACTTACTTGCTTTTGTGTTTATTCATTCAATATGAATATTGTAATATCGTAGTTAGCAAACTCTATAGGGAAATAAGCCTAATTGTTATAAAGGTAAGCCATTAAAGATTCTATTATCGATCGATCGAGTTTATCTATTTAGTAATAATTTAAACTAACCTACTCGAATTCTATTGACAAAATAATCGACGATTATTGAAATTCACCGTGATATCAATTTACAAGAATAATTACGCCTTTTAATTACGACCGTAATAAAACATATTCTATTCGTTAGATTGATTTGTCAATGTAGAGTGTACTTGTGTCGATTTCACGAGTCATCTAACAATGCTTATAAAACGAATCACCGTTTTTCACGGAGAATTTAAACGTAAAGCGTTTAAATAATGTGCTACGTATCACAATCGAACTACGTAACACATTTTAAAGAATAAAGAGGAAATCTTTTCGATTGAATACAACACTATTTTGTACAAACGAAAAAAAGAAAGTTAACTTTGTAGAAAAGAGAAAAAGAAAACGAGAAAGAACAAAAATAAATAAATAAAAATAGAAAAGAATTAACGAGATTAAAATACTATCGTAATGAAAATGAACGTGTGAAATAAGTGAAACTGTCATTTTACTTCACCTTCGGATAATTAAAATGCATTTTCTATGAGAATCATTTTAAAAGCGAGAAATCATTTTAAACTAGACGTAAAACCGGATTTGTGCATAACAAATTTAAAAAAAAAAATAATAAATAAAAAGAAAAAAATAGAAATATAACGAAATAATGAGATTAAAAATTGTATTTAACGAAGACAAACGTGTGAAATAAAAGGGATGTCATTTAGTTACACCCTTCTGATAATTAAAATCCATTTTCTATGAAAATTATTTCTACTGCTTGCAGTAAAAGACAACTGATACTGGTTAAGCATTAGGTTGATATAGCAATCTTGTAAAAGCACACTTGTTACGGAAATTTCGAAGAAAGAAACAAAATTACTTATGTAAATCGTTGAAGAAGACTAAGATCCTAGATTGTAATGTCGATAAATGGACGAAAAAAAAATTATTTCAATTAAATTTAAAGAATCTAAAAAAAAAGATGAACGGTACGACGAGATTAAGAAGTCTATTGTAAGGAAGATTGAATGTGTGAAATGAAGAAAAGCGCCATTCTGTTTCGTCTTGAGATAATTAAAGTAAGTACGTTTCCTACTATTCCGAGTAATGGGATTTGCGAAAAAAATTTATCATTATCGGTCCTCGTAGGCTCGTTAAACGTTTAGGAGATGATCTACCTTGGTCTATCTTGAAAGAGAAGGAAGTAACTCGATCAAGGAGCCAATCATCATTCGAGAACCCAAAGCGTGGGATTTCCAGGCATTTAATTTTTACGAGCGATCGTCACTTTCGTGATTTCGTTCTACGATAACTCGAAAACGAAAGAAAATATCTCGATCAAGTTATTTCTAGTACGTGTATTTAACACGCACACACACACAGATAGATAATGTAGATATTATATGCAGAATTTTAATGTTAAAATAAATGTTAAATAAATTTAAATATTTTAAATAAAATAAACGTTTATGTCGATGATTAACTTAATTAAATATAACATAAATAAAATGACTCAAAACATATACAGAAGTGACATGGAATAAAATATTATATTCTCATAACTGAAAATCCCGTAAACTTTCATACAGTTCACAGTTTACAGTTTAGGGAGCATTATTATTTAACTTATTTTCTGAATATTTCTATTGTAAAAATAAAGGTTGTTTTTGTTTAGTCAGGTATCCTGCAGTTAAATTTACATTAGAGAAAAGAAATTTATATCTAACAAAAAACCATTGAATAGAAAAAATCCTAGAACTATAAATAAAATTAGTCTTTATACAACAGTAAATACGTTATAAGTTAGAAATCTATAATTTTAGTAAATGTCAATAAAAATAAAATTATATATTTTCTCAAGAGAAAGTAAAATCGGCAGTGCAGCTGTCGGAATGTAAGTACATATCAGAACATTTTCAGTTTTTGGAAATTATAAATGCTACTGACGAAGAAGAAAACAATAATTAAGTATAAAATATTACAAATTTTTTCACGACCTATTTCTCTGCATATATTCTATTCACAAAGCAGAAAATTAATGATTATTCGCCATGTCGAAAAAAAATGTTAAAGAAAAAAAAATAAAATAAAAGGAAAAAAGAACAAAAAATAATAATAATATAATACAATTGTATATTATTATTATTTAATACAATATAATATTAAATTATATTATATAAATTAATAATAATTTATATAAAATAAATTATATAATGAAATATATAATATAAATGTAACATGCAACGTTTTTCCCGTCAGATGTTCAAATATTACATACTGGAAAATGTACAACAACGATAATATTAATTTATTGTTTCAAAAATATAGGTATACAAAATCTTGGAATTTTGTGGTATTAGATTTATAGTATGCGAAGTAATATATTTTCTACAGGAACATTAAGAAAAATACCTAAAATATACAATATAAACATTATTCTATTATCTTTTCACATATTTCTACCTGCGAAGATCTTTCCATTATAACAAATTTTGTCAGTAAACAAAATAAACTAATAATAAGATTTAATAATAAGATTTATGATAGTTGAACTTTTGACATGTATATATTGCAGAATTATATTCAAAAAGAAAGTGAATTTTCAAAAAAAATGTTAAAAAGTTAAATTATTTCTTGAAAATTTCCAAGTAATAATAATTTTTTCGTATATTCTTTTGCAATCTACAAAAAATAAAATAAAATTCTCAATAAGGTGGCAATAGTGATATAAGAGCAGGACATTTTTTGGGTATTAGATTTATAGAATGCAAAGTAATATATTTTCTACACTGACATTAGGAAAAATACCTAATATACAATATAAACATTATTCTGTTATCTTTTCACATATTTCTACCTGCGAAGATCTTTCCATTATAACAAATTTTGTCAGTAAACAAAATATATTAATAATAGATTTATGTTAGTTGAACTTTTGACATGTATATATTGCAGAATTATACTCAAAGAGAAAGTGAATTTTCAAAAAAAATGTTAAAAAGTTAAATTATTTCTTGAAAATTTCCAAGTAATAATAATTTTTTCGTATATTCTTTTGCAATCTACAAAAAATAAAATAAAATTCTCAATCAGGTGGCAATAGTGATATAAGAGCAGGAAATTTTTTGGGATTAAGCACGTATCCCTCTTTTAAAAAAAAGAAAAAAACGTAAAATAATGTCACACAATTATTATCTTTGTATCAAAATTTACCTTAGAAACATTGACGTGAATTAAAAGAAAAAAAGAAAAGAAATTTGTTGATTCATTAGACGATCCTTTTTATATCGCTCATAACAATACATTAACATTAATCAAAATTGAAAAAGACGAACTTTTTCTCTTAAATCAAAGAAAAAAGGAGAAAAGTAAGATCAATTACTGGAAGCAATACAAATTTAATAGTAAACGAGCAGAAATTAATTCGATGAGAAAAGAAGAAGTTACGGAACCAACTATTTGATGCAATGGCCGAAATGTAAAAGCAGTATATACTTCTAAACTATATATATGTATATATACATACATATATATATATATATATATATATATATATTTATTTATTATAGAAATTTATATATATACATATATTTATTTATTTATTATAGAAATTTATATATATATATATATATTTTTATAGTTATTTTAACGTATAGTTATTTTTATTTATAAACTTTTCTACTACATTCATAGATTATTTTATTAGCATTTAATTTCAATAAATTTAATGATAAACAAGAAAATTCTGCACTCGATGATTCTATTGCAGATAAGCCTGATTTTTTTTTTAAATAACGAATAATTTAGAAAAGCTGAAGAGAACAAAAAAAATACTGTTAATGAAGAGAAAGAAATGTTTGTAAATAAAAAATATTGTAACCGAATAAAAATAAAATTACTCATACAGATGCGTATTATGGCTTTAGGCGCTACATTATGTATTAATTTTACATACGCAACTCAAAAATTCTATATATATTTTTAATAATAATAAACACTATTATCGAAGACATTATACTTTTACTCAAAAATATTCATTATTATGTTTTTTTTATTCATTAAAATACTTCAAACAGCAAAACACAATTATGTTCGAAACTGGCATGAAATTGCAAAAATTTCCAAATTTCAATTCAAATGCGATACGTATTCTCGTTGTTCGATCACTATGAATTTTTTTATCATCAAATTTTAAAGAATAAACAGTTTATCCAGTTACTTTTTTCATATCTATATCTATTTTCATTCTTGTTATCTACAGGTACATAACGGTTGATAGAAACGAAAAATAGAAAGTAAAAATAGATGACGTCACCCACCTGACAAAAACATATTGGCAAGCAAGGAAAAAATTGTTTTTTAATTCATTTTTATTAATTTGTTAAAATAAAAAAACTTTTTTATAGCAAAATGAACATAAACAGATGTTTTTTAATTCGCATAAATATTCGATATCTTATTAAGTTTTATTCTAAAGAATAATAAGAACGAATTGAAAAACAATTTCATCCTTGGTCACCAACATATTTTTGCCAAGCGACTTACATCATCTATGTTTACTCATTATTTTTTGTTTCTATTAGCTGTTATTTACCTGTAAATACAAAAAATACAAAAAATATAAAAATAATGCTCCCAATTCTATATTCTATGTAATTATATATATATATATATATATATATATATATATATATATATAATATTTTTTGAAAAACGAGAGTGGGAGAGCAGCAGTGTTGGAGAAGGGCTAAGGTAGGCATAACAAAGTTTTACACCAATCAAAAAACGACAAATATCTTCATACATAACAGGATAGGTCATACAAATCTATTTAGGAAATTTATGACCGAGGATATATCAGGTAATAAGTCCTAACTGGGCGGGACGTTCATACATTTCTGACCAATCAGAAAAAGAACGAAGTGCCTAATACCATTTTGCTTATATATAAAAGTACAAAATTTGTAATGGTACGTCAGTTTGATTTTTCAACTATATAAGTAACATTTACAAAGAAAAGAAATAAGTTTCAAGAAACATTAGTTTCAGAAATTGTCGAGAAAAACAAGACAGTAAGAAAAGTGAAATTTAAGTGTGCAAAATGTGGAAAAAAAATCTAAAAAGACCAACTAAAGTGAATCAAATAGATCGTAGTAAATACACAAAAATCAACAATGGACCGAAAAACTGGTTGGAATTCAAAAAACTTAGAGAAAACATTGTAAGTATTAATAATTATTGAACGTATGATTTAATTCTTAATCATGATTGTGAAATTTGGCTATTCTATACAAATCTACCATTAAAATTGCACCTTTTTTATTTTTCCTTTGTAAAATTATTTAAAATGTTTTTTTTCTTATTCTCTCATCATATCCTGCATCCTCGATTTTTCTTTTTCGATATGCGGGCCAAGTTCACATATGATATAAATAAATTTCTTTATTTCAATATAAAAATATTCGAAATTTAAATAAATGATATTATACGAAGAATGTATAATGTGTGTACGTATATTATAATATATGTGTATTAAAACTAAAGTTAAAAATCCTGATATTTATTACAAAAACCAAAAGTAAACCTTCTTCAATTTTAAGTATTAATTAAAAAGAAAAACTTATTCTTTTTAAATCCATAATACCATACATTGACTCTCTTTACGAAAACTTTTTTCTTACACCGTTTTTTGTTTACGCTACCATATTTTTATGTGATTAAAAAATATATTTTTTTTTCAATATTTATTGAATTTATTATATATCGGTATAAGTTGAAAATTATTAATTGATTAATTATTATTTACTAATTACATTATTCTAATATTTTTTGATTGACTTTTGATGAATATACAAACAACAAAACATTAACGTATCCGTATTTCTTACAAATAAGACAAATACAGCAGTGCGAAACGAACCGTATGTAATTTCGCAAATTATATCACAAAATTAATCATTTACTCGTATAAAATTATGTATACTAAAATATAAATTAAAAGTAACGCAGTAACTTGAAATATGTTTTCAAAAATCGCAAAAATATCATGAAAAAAAATATTTGATTTTTTAAAAGTATTATACCGTTAGCGATAACGAATAGAAGTTATTACAATTTTTCTAAATTTTCAGTTGTTTTATAAATTTGTGAAAAAAATAAATACTTTTAAAGAATAAATTTTGTTTATAAAATAAAATCACGGAGTGATCTACATAAAACAAGAGTACATTGATTTTTACACATTTTATATATAAATATATAAAATACATTTATATAGTATTACCGAATGTTTTTCTAAATAAAGCATTCATATTAAAAAAATTCTTTTAAATATTTCTTGTTCGAAACATGTAGTATCGGCCAAATGTCCACCATAGCATTTTTGATCAAAGTTTAATGGCAAAATTCTTTCACAAAATTATATTAATTGATCGCCTAAATTCGATTTATCGTCATTAGGTTATTTTATAATTATTTCATAATTATTTGGTCTACATCAAAAGTTAAATTTATGTCAAAAATCCGAAAGTTATTGAAGAGGTTTAAAATAAAATTCGATCGGTCGTTGATGGAACTGAATCACAATTATATGAAAATGTTATCAAAAATGAAAAAAGGATGGTATCGTGCAAAAAAACTAATTGCCATTTGACCTATATTGTGTTTTATGTATATTTGCGCCCGATCATACTCCATGTTAGACATAGACGCACACACAATAAAAATATAAAAAAATTTTTTAATTTAATTCCTAAATTAAAAGGATGCTTTACTAAAAAAAAAAAAGAAAAAGAAAAAAATGCTTAGTAACTATTATCGAAAAACTTTATATTACATGTGTTATTCATACATATGTATCTTTTTTTTTTTCAACCTAATATCGAAAAAAACTTTTCATGATTCTAGTAGTTTTCTCATTAAAATTGATTATGAAAAAACGAGTAGCAAATTAATTTCGATCTATTAAAACGAAACTAAAATAATAATAGAGTCTAAAATAGTAATAGAATCTAGAACTTTAATAGTTCATTTCTTTTATAAATTTAATTAAACACAAATAAAAGTTGATTAAATTATGTTATATGGCTCTATCAATTCAAACGGTTTTAATCAGAAATATATATATATATATATATATATATATATATATATCCTTACCTTGATACGTGTGTACGTTATTTCAAGGTTAAGATTTTTAAAGTACGGTAAACTAATAATAAAACTTCTTCAATTTGAACTATTAATTAACATAAAAAGAAAAAACTATCTTCTTTTTAACTCTTTAATTAAATATTCTGCATATCTATATATGTAGAATTTGTAAGCAACCGTAGCGTAAGTTACCGTTAATCTCATATATGATATATAATTTAGATCAAATGAGCAAATACATATATATATATATATAATCGGATAACATTTTAATAAGAATATAAAATAAATATTACAGATAAATAATTGTTACCGTTAAAATATTTCATTAATTTCTTTAGAAAAACGAAATAATAGCCATTAGGATTGATTTATTTTTTTACGAATTTCTTCAAACTTACAACAATCTGATTCAGTTTTACTTCTTATGTTCGATATTCAAAAGAATATTCGAAAGTAACATTGATTATTCGATGAACATTCGTATTAATCGTTTAGAATCTTTATTTCCTTTTCATTTAACTATTTAGAATTTCTAATTGGATAAAAAAAAATTGAAGTAAATATTAAAATTCATTCAGTTAATGTAAATCCAATAAACGTACTTTAATATCTATACATTGAGTAATTTATAATTGATAAAGATGGCGCGACAATCGTTCTTAAAACTGACGCTAACCAAGTACGCCACCAACTAGCGGAATATCTCATGGCCGAAGCAAGCCGTCAGAGGACGCCATGTTTATAGTGTAGGTGGTGTAGTACAAGGATACGTGTTATTCATTATTTTCGACTAAAAAAAAGAAAAAATAAGAAACCGTTACGTTATTTATTTACCTCTTTAAGGATAGTAGAAGAAGTCTTGGGTGTTAACAGGGTGGCTTGAAGTGAACAGTGTGATATCACGAAAAAAATTCGAATATTTTCTTTTATTCGCGCATTCGAATGCATGTCCGACGCGAACGATCTACGAACTGCGGACATCGTTCTTTATGAATTCTTGTTGCTTCCTTTTAATTTGTTTACAACTTCTTCACATTGGTTCGTGATTAAGCGACATCCTAAGAACCTGCGTTTTACGCTAGGAGTACAATTACCTTTTCAGGAATTGGCTGAGATCATTTATAGGGGCCCTATGCTTCCTTAATGCAGGCATTTCGGGTTTTTATAACCTGACAACGCGATCAAAAAGTTCGCTTTTTATCTTCAACATGTCTTTGTATCTTTGACAGAACAATAAGCGGTAAGAATCAGGAACTCGCTGATTCTTTTTATCTCATAGTAGGTACAATTCAATTGAATTAAATAGATTTGAATATTATGTTTTTTGTTCAACATTTTAATAATGATAGAGTAATAATAAAACTTCTTAAAAAAATATCCCATTATAATAGATATATTCTGCGTGTATACATGTTAAATTCTATTTGAAAGATTTGCTTGTTCCTTTTTTATATATACTTTTCTTTTTTGTTCCAGATAAGATCTATGTTAGAAAATGTTTTAGACTATTTATACAAAATCAATTATTTTCTTTTACAGAACCTTACAAGAAGTAATACATCCAAAATGTGGCCAACCCAACCAGTTCAATCTAATACCAACAGTATGTCCAGTGAAAAGAATCTTCGTACACTAGGAATGACATCGGCTATTAGTGTAGCTGAACCGAAACCTAGTGATCTTATCCGAACAAATGAATTGAAAGAAGCATTAAAACCATATAACGTCTTTGAATCTGAAGAAGAATTAAATCATAGAATGGAAATATTAAGGTAAAGTTCATTTGAATTAATGAATAAATATATAAATATTGAATATAATGACTAAATATTGTTATTAAAATGTTTTGTTAATTTTACAGCAAATTAAATGCTTTGGTAAAGCAATGGATTCGAAATGAAAGTATTGCTAGAAATATGCCACCTAATGTTGCAGATCAAGTTGGCGGAAAAATATACACTTTTGGTTCATATAGGTTAGGTGTTCATCACAAAGGTGCTGATATTGATGCCTTATGTGTTGTCCCAAGGCACATAAATAGGTCCGATTATTTTTCATCCTTTTTTGATTTATTGAAAATGCAAGAAGAGGTCACAGATTTAAGGGTATGTAAAATTAATAATATGATTGCTATTTAATATTATATTTATGTAAATTTTATCTTTTCATGTAATTACAGAGTAGTAAATACCGTGTAAAAGACTTAGAAAGATTGTAATTTGCTTGTTTATAAAAAAACTATGTTGTGACTTCGCTGTCGTATCATGTTTACAATGATTTTTCTTACATACAATTATTTAATATTTGCTTTTCTTTTTAGGCTGTAGAAGAAGCATTTGTACCCGTTATAAAAATGAATTTTGATGGCATTGAAATTGACATGTTATTCGCAAAGTTAGCATTAAAAGAAATCCCAGACACTATGGTATGTTATTTATCTATTTTATAACAAAAATTTGAATTTAAATTTATATTATATGAAAAATATTAATTAAGGTATATATTTTATTTATAGGATCTCAGGGATGATATGTTATTAAAAAACCTTGATCCGAAATGCGTGAGAAGTTTAAATGGATGTAGAGTGACAGATGAAATCTTACGTTTAGTACCTAATATAGAAAATTTCAGATTGGCACTTAGAGCTATAAAATTATGGGCTAAAAGTAAGTGTATAAATAGTAATTATGTATTTAAGATTTTTATAATAAAAATTACAAATTAAATGTTTTCTCTTATATTTATATTTTTCAGGACACGGAATATATAGTAATGTATTAGGATATCTTGGTGGTGTGTCTTGGGCAATGCTAGTTGCTCGTACGTGTCAACTTTATCCTAATGCTGTAGCTGCAACTTTAATAGAAAAGTTTTTTCTTGTATTCTCTCAATGGAAGTGGCCACAACCTGTCCTCTTAAAACAACCCGATACTGTTAATTTAGGCTTTACTGTATGGGATCCAAGAGTAAGTATCTCAGTTTTTCTAATGTTTTTTCTACACAGTAATTTTGTTTATCTCAATAAATTTTCTTATGGCAACTGTTACAATTATAAAATATAAAATATTATAATTATAATATTTTATTTTTTCACTGTTCAAGAAAAAAATGGTAGATAGCTTTAATGTTAATATATATATATATATATATATATATATATATATGTATATATATACATAATTTAATGTTAATATGTATGTGTATATATATATATATATATATATATATACATATATATATATATACATATACATATATATATATATATATATATATATATATATATATACATATATATATATATATAAATTTTACAGGTACATATGTCTGATAGATATCATTTAATGCCCATAATTACTCCGGCGTACCCACAACAAAATTCAACATTCAATGTCTCCGCGTCAACCAGGACTATCATGCAAGAAGCCTTTGAAACTGGTTTATCTATAACGGAAGAAATTATTATGGGAAAAGCGACTTGGGACAAATTGTTTGAACCTCCAAATTTTTTCTATAAATACAAACACTATATTGTATTGTTGGCAAGAAGTTTAACACCAGAAGATCAACTTGAATGGTCTGGACTGGTCGAATCCAAAATACGTCATCTAATAGGTAAGATGATATATATTTATATATATAATTATAGATATAGTAAATATTTACGTAAAAGATATTTCATTGATATTTTTTAATTGTTTTTATTCATTAATTGACATAAAATTTGACAAAGTTCATTATTTCAAACATTTTCCAAAATAGCTCTGTTTTATGTTCGTATTAGTTTATCACAGGATTATATGCAGCAACTACAAAGCGTAAAAATAAAACCGTCTTAATCTGTGATGTATTTATTGATATAATTGTAAATATAAAAGTATAATTATCGTTATTCCTATTATTTCAATACTAATAATTCTCGGATGCCAATCTGGCAAAATCCTAACTCTTTTAAACAGGAACATTGGAAAGAAATCCCCACATTACTCTGGCACATGTTAATCCTGAAGCTTTCCCACCGTTGGAACCAGAGCCAGAGAGACAATGTTCAATGTGGTTCATCGGTTTGCTCTTCGCGAGGAGTGAACATTTAAATGTTGACCTGACACTTGACATAAAATCATTCGTAGAGGCAAGTAAGTAATATCACATCTTATCATTAAGAATTTTACTATAGTACAATTATTGTATTATGCATTTTTAATTAATTCGTACTTTATTACAATTTCAGTCGAAAGGCAAGCTGAATTAATAAAAATGCTGAAGGAAGGCATGTGGATAGAAGCGAAGCATGTCAAAAGGAGAGACTTGAACACATACGTCTCTCCTTCATTATTAAAGAGAGAAAGAAAGGTTTGTATTTGATTCATACTCTCTTGATACTTTATCGATTTAAATCATCTTTCATTACAAAGATATGTATTTTTTGTTCAGGTGTCCGGTGGTGTTCACCGAAATGGAAACATCGCGGGCAACGGAAACAATGGTGGCGTTTCCCCAAGAAACCAAGGAGATCAGGTCACCAGTAGAAAGAGACCATCGGATCAAAGTCTCGAAACGTTTTCAAAAAAACGAAAAGTTAATGAAAACGACCAACAAGTAACTCAGGTACGTTGTACTTCTGATAGAGTGATAGAGATAGGTGGTATTACTAGAGTATTATGTCTGTATACCGTACGTTCGAATAAAATGTTCAGGGGGAAGACGGGTCGTTAGTGGTTCAATCATGCGGAGACGATAGCAACTCTGGGTTTAGCTTGGAAGAATACAAACAGACTCTAACAACTGCTAAGGACGTAAGACATTGTACATATAATGAACAATAGACATCATAAAACAGGATTAGGTAACTACATGTAAATCTAGAGAATAGTAGGTCAGATTATTTCAGAACTATTTTGGAAGGGTTACGTTGATACGCGATAGAAATTATCTACAGATAAAGGTAAGGAGCGGATGTTTGAAATAAGACGTTACCAACTCTTCCGCTTCTTTCGTACGCTTTTTAAATACGTTGCTACGTAAAACTATATGCTTTATATCATATATATATACATACATAAATACATATATATGTATATATATATGTATATATATGCATACGTATAAACATATACATATATATACATGTTTTATTAATTCAAATGTTACAGGAAGGGCCTATTAACGCATCTACAGTGGCGCAAGAAGGATATGTATGTACTTGACCACTAAAAAGTTACTACCTCACACCGATCCACAGATGTTCTTCTGGGCCATCTAGACTGTAAGCACTTTTCACGCAAAACCATCCACTGTTCACAATAAGTGTCCCACGTTACATAAAGCAAAGCAACATTATACATTGAAGAAAGAAAAAACAGAAAGAAATAAAGAAAGACAGACAGACCAGACATACAACCAGGATTAGCTACCCGTTGGAATCGATCGATAAGCGATTATATGTGAAAAACGCGCTATAATCTTAGTGTTTATAGAATTATCGTCACGAGTCAATGGGAGCAATTAGGAACGAAAAAAGCCCGTACGATTATGCCAGTGTCAGTGTTTTCACTCGATCGCTAAACATAACGATTTTGATTTAATGACTAAGTGAAAATTTTATCGCTGCCCTTCGGACTAATATTTTTATTTTTTTATTCCATTTTGTACATATCTCTTAAGGTATATCTCTTGGCCGCATAAAAAAGACAGTTCAAAGTCTAAGGAAATGCATTAAAGTAGAAGAAAAATAGCAATATTACTTATGCAAAGAGAAGTATATTCTTGTACACAATACATTTCTTTAGCTCATAGATTTATAAGTACTCGTCTTTTTTCTGCTATTTCTTAAAACGTGCCAAGCTTATAATTTAGCTTAAAAAAAAAAAAAAAAAAAAAAAAAAGAAATAGATAAAGAAATAAAAGAAATAAATAAGAAAAAAAAAGCAAAAAATAAAAAGAAAAAATATCTCTTGTAAATAGTCAAATAACGTCCTATGAAAAGAAAATTTATATTTCTAAAGTTGACATTACAAATAATGTCTTAGCTTTCCTTTGTTGTTGTAACAAAGCTATAACATTATTCGTGTCGCGTTTCAACTTTAGAAATATAATGACACGATGTTCTTTTCTTAATTTAGTATAATTTGTATAGATATTGCAGTGTAAGTTAAGATCAAATATTATTTTATGTAAGCGCAGGTTTTTCCCCCCTTTTGTGTTTCTTTATTTTCTATGTAATATGGTCTCTACGATGAAATCGTCATGCTGTGATCAGAAATCATTGGCATTGGCATAATACATCCATGTTTCATTTACAGGAACTATAAGTATAATATTATGTGAGCGAACTTCGTACGGTTCTGTAAATGAAACATCTTAAGTAGACCATTGACTATTTTGCTAAATATTCTGTTGCGCAAATAAATTTCATATAAAATCGCTTTTTAGTCTTTATTCCCAAAAATGAACGTACAGCTCTAACTGTAAAATAAGGCATCTGTATAATTCACATCACTTATCATTGATAGGTTTTTTGTCAGATGTTAAAACTGCCTTCAGTCCTTAGTTATTTATAGTTACAACCATTAGTTCCAATCCTCTCCAACCATACACTTTCATTCCTTGAAATCTGTGTTAAAGACATGTCAATAATTAAACGTCTCGAAATATTTAATGTTTTAGTACTTTATACTTTCACGATTAGTATGAATGTAAAGGAGAAAAAAGAAAGAAAAAAAAACAATAGAACATTTTACAGTACTCTATCGCGTTGTACTGTAAAGCACGAAAAAAGAAAGAGCTAACCCCCTATCATTTTTCGATTTCACACACACACACACATATTTATATATTTATATATTTATATATATATTTCTTTTTCTCACAGTTATAAATATGTAACTATGCATCACATAATATTTCTTTATTCATTTTCCTTTTTCTTTTCTTTTTTCTTTTCTTTCTTATTTCAACATACTTCTACAAATTAAGAATTGATCCTTTTTATTTTTGCTCGACGACTATTCTAATTATAACAAGAGCCTAAAAGAGAATCTATTCAATGAAAAAATAGAATGAGATTATGATATTTATATTACGATAAATTTTGTTTTATAATTTCTACGAAATTATACAATTTTAATTATATTTTCATTATCGTCATTAAGATTTATTCTAACAATTGTTTGTAAAAGAACAGAAACTTCGTGTACATACATCTTGTCTTCGTGAAAAAAAATGTTAACGAAGTTCGTAGTTTACTTGTATTATATTTTTATTTTATTTCTTTTTTATTATTTACTTTTCTTTTTCTTTCTTTTTCTTTCTTTTTCTTTTTTTCTTTTTGAGACATCGTTCGATA
>NC_060958.1:4618212-4643212 GCF_910589235.1 Vespa crabro
TTCTCGATCGAGCTATGCAAAACATCATCGAACGTATTTCTTTTGCAGGTAATTCGTACCAATTCGTAAGGTAACAACCCAAATCTATGGCGCTACTCTAAAAATAAAATTGAACTCTGACATTGATCTTGTTCATTTTACTAAGAATGAAAACTCACCTCCTCGATCAAACACTCTCCTAAAAAGCAATAACAAAATGCCAGAAGTATGACTGCACAAGAATATAAGACGAAGTGTACCGTGTTTAGATCCTTACTATTCTCCGACGTCTAAGCATACACATACACACATACATATACAAAAACACAAATGATTTATTAGAAATAATATTTTATAAAATGTAAGTATTCAATAAAATTATTTCTAATAATTCGCAATAATATCACTATTAAATAAAGTTATATATTTCTATTTAATAATATTAAATGTTTTATTAAATGTAAATGTAATGAATTATGTCAGATCGTGGCAGAAATGATTCAAATTTTTAAATTATTCATATTCATTTCTTATTCTATGAATTAATGAAAAGATAGTAATCTTTATAAAACATTATATTACATAAATTTTTAATAAAATAAAACGATATTGATATTCTATAGTTATCAAAATCTATGGTTAGTCATCGAATTTCATTTATTCTATAAATTCTCTGCATATCTATATACAGATTATTGTTAATTACCGTTAGTAATTGATAGACCACAACGCAGAGAGAACATATTAAACCTAATGTCTGCACGAACATTAAAATACTGAAGGCATTTTTTAAAATCATAGCCAACCTGTAATAAAAATATTTAAATCTTCGAAATCCTTCGTTTTAATTTTTCCAAAAAAAAAAACGAACAGTTCTACGATTTCATTTATCTCGTAATTTTCTAAACGAATTAAAAAATGTTTAGAATTTAGAAAAGTGCTCATAGAGGATTGTAATACAATTTGAAAAGAGAAAGAGAGAGAAAGAAGAAAAATAAGAAAGAAAATATATACATCGTCGATGAGGTTTAATCGCCGAAGAAGTAAAAATAAAAATAAATTTAACACGTTTGCTTTATCTTATCGTTCTTTTTTTTTTCTTTTCTTTTCTTTATTTTCTTCTCTTACTCTCTAACAAAATCAAATCTCACCTTACGAGTTCGGCATGTCGATCGATCAGAAGTTTCATTTCGTAATGATACTTTCCCATTTCTAGATTAACGTTTTTCAAACGATTTCCAAGAATCGATAATTGTCCGCATAGATAAAACGTCAAAGTGACGAGAAGACTGTCCGCGCCAGTTGCACCTACGGTTAACAGAGTACTGGCCGGTATCAACCAGATACAGAACATCGCGTACTTACGCACATCTGTCACCTCGTAGACGTAATTTACTTGTACTGGTAACTCATACGGGAGCGTGCAATTATCGAAATCTGTGAAAAACAACAAAGTGAGATTTATATTACTTTCGAAAGATATTCGTGTCGATCATTATCATTGTGTTCTTAATAATCTGTTATTAATCTGTTAATAATTGTGTTAGTAATAATCTTGTGTTCTTAAAAAAAAAAAGAAAGAAAGAAGACAGAATAAAAACTAAGAAATTTAAAGCTAACCACGTTTAATCGAAATCGAATTTATAATATTGATCATTTTTTTAGATCTATAATCACGCGAAAAAGATTCCATTTAACGAGTTTGATGAATATATATATATACATAGATAATATTACAAAAGGAATCTTACTGGAAAAAATACACTCGAAAATTGGTTTGCTGTAAAACAAGGTGGGAACGAAGAAAAGGGACATTGCCGAGGACGTTGTAAACATAGTAGCTGCCATATTATACCAAACAATTCTTTCTCTTTCATTATCCGTTTGATATAATCCTCGTGATATATCTCTCCTGACAATATCCAAGATTGGTAAAACGAGATGCATTTTCCATCGAAACATTAAAGCTTTTAAGATGATCAATATCGTTGGTAAGGAAAGCGTCACATTTCGAAGCGTTTTGTCGAGATCGTGCAAACTTTGAAAAAGTCCAACGAGTTCTAGACTAGTGAATAGGATAACGTAAACTACATAAAAAAAAAATCGGATATCATTAGGATTTTCTGGCCAAAGTCCTGGTAACGTTAGAAGCCTTTTACTCCAGGTCAATACTTCCTCGTCGTAAAAGAATTTCGTGCATTTTTCTATTCTCATATTTTTTGTTTCATTTGTTCGTCTTTTTTCTTCCTTTTTTTTTAATATAATAATGATTTTTTTTTTGTTATATCTATATATACTAAGTAATTAATAAAATTGATTTAAGATTCTAGAGGTACTTTGCTTCTCGAAGGTTGCAGAGAGACTGAAACATTTTTGATGTTTGTCTTAAAAAGAAACCTTCGTCGAAAATAAAGAAAAAAGTATCGATAGGTTGGTACGTCATTATATATGATCGATAAAGTTTCTTTATTAACGAATCGTTTACGTATTCTTGAGTTAGTTTCATACGTCTTCGTGAAGTTATCCGAGTAATAGCCGAATACGAATGAATAGTTTATGCGTCGGCACGAACTAAGAGATTTACACGTGCAATGAAATGTAATTTCTTACAAAAGTTTTTCGTTTCGGAAGAAACGTGCTGTAATAATCGTGAAAGACGGACGATCGTTAAAAGTATCGCGGAAAAATTATTTTCTTATGTTGTAATTCGTGACGAAACATCATCAAATATATGAATAAAATGTTTTCTCGTTTTTACAAATATATACGATTTTGAAAATATATTAAGTTCAACGAATAAATTTAAAGATATTTTACTATTGTCTTCGATAATGATATATTATAAATATAATGATATATTATATATATATATATATATATATAATGATATAGTATATATTATATATATAATATATATATTAAAAAACACACATAACGTTATCTCATATACCGTTATATCTTCTATAGATATAGTGATTAAATGCAACCAATCGAGTTTAAATGTTTACCTTCGGATATAAAGATCGAAAGTGGACAAAGTAGAAAGATTTCTAAACGAAAACTAAAAATAAATTTGTGAAGAAGTGAAAATGCATTATTTTCGATAAAATGATACACACACACATATACATTTAAAATAAAAAATCGTACGATCGATCGATTGACAAAATTTGCAATGAAATCATGCGAATTGTCGAGAAAGGAAGGAGGACTTGCAAGAGGATGAAGAGCGCGTGTGCGTGCGATTTGGAGTTTGCAACGAAGAAACGAATGCAACCAGTGTTATACGGTCTTTTGTCGAGAGCAAATCGTGGAAGAATAAAAATCGGAGAGAATAGTGATAATCAATATCATAGATCGTCTTGATTTTAACGATAAAAAAATTTTCGTGATTGCAAGAATATCTTCAGAGAAAAGTTTTACCATTAGCAAACGATGATATACCGAAGGGTTACAGCTATCGGTGCGTCCTTGATCCTAACTTTCTTCATGCTCTTCTTAATTATGTATTACTTCAATCAAAGTAAGTATAATAATTAATATTTCACATAAATACGAATTACTTTATATTCTTATATAATCTGTTTCATATTTCTCTCTCTCCCTCTCCCTCTTTCCTTCTCGCTTCCTCTTTCTTTCTCTCTCTCTCTCTCTCTCCCTCTTTTGAAAAACATATATAAGAGTTATATGAGATTGCTTTTACGTGTAAAGTGTTTTTCGAGATTTAAAACGTTTCGAACTATTCTCGATTAGATAAAAACACCCCTCAGGACAAAAAGTCTGATGTAATTGTACGATCGATTACTTGAAAAAGCCAGTTAGTAATCAAATGAAACGGAATAATACTGTATTTTAATGATAAAAAATATATTTGACTTAGACACGAATCGAATTCATTTCTATAAATCAATCTTATTAACTTAATTTAATCTTACTTTCTGTAGGATCGACGAATCATTCACAGTCGATTCTTACAACGATGATGGACGGTAAATTGATTAAAAATTGATTTTTTTAAATTGACATTATCTGTTATTATATTGATCAAGAAAAATAATGAGAAATTTAAATACATCATAAGTCGATATTGGTGATCATTTGATTATTAATATACTTAAAAAACTAATGATTTTATTACTCAACTGTATTATTCAAATCCTGATTATAGATAACTGTCCAATCGGTACGTTTCCTTGTCTGAATAGTACAATTTGCAAACCACAAAGTAGTTGGTGTAACGGAGTAAAGGATTGTCCGTATGAAGACGATGAATCAGCTGAGTTGTGTAGTAAGTTGCGATGTAATGAAAAAAAAATAAAACAGAAAGAAAAAGATAATAAAAATAATCACTTTCAATGTCTTTTAACGAGCTAAACAATTCTTTCCCATTACAGTCGATTTAAACGGAGATTGGAGCTGGTTTTCGAAACAGGATAAACTTGGAAAGAATCAGGATAAAGATTGTGGTAATCAATGTTATCTTAGTGAAATTTTCTTTCGTATCATCTATTAACAAAATTAAGTATCTTTTTGTAGAGATCATGAACGTTCCCATAGGATGTATTTACAATCAATGTCATGCGACTTGCAAAGGATATAAAGAAATTCCACGGAATTTGTCGTCGGGAATCGATCAATTGTACGATTTTTTTTCTTCGTTTATTTTATTATTGTATGAAGAAAAAACACATTGAACGCGTCATTTTTTTTTTCCTAGAATTTTAACTAACAATTCCATAAGAAGTATTCCAGCCAATGCACTCACGAGATATACACAGTTACATTTGTTGTAAGTTATTTTTTTTTTATTCTCTGTTTTTTATTATTATTATATTCTAAATTATTTCCATTGTTTTTATCTATATTACGCTCTTTTTATAGGTATCTTGATAATAATGATATAAACGAAATAGAGGAAGAAGCCTTTGTAAATCAAGCAAATTTAATTTGGCTGTAAGTAAAAATCTAGAATTTACAGTTATTAACGATAAAAACTATGTAATAAATATCATCTCTCCACTAGTATCCTATCGGACAATAAATTAAACGTTATCGAAGTTGGCGATTTCGCTGGTCTAATTAATTTGGAAACTCTCAAGGCCAAGGATAATCGATTGGTGGCAGCTGATTTATCCGATTTCGAAAATAGTTCGGCTATGGATTTGATGTAAGTAGGTAATTATATATTATTTAACTTAAATGATTTCAAATATCATAGGTATCTATATCTATATACACACATACATATAAAATTCATAAAAACGAGATCTAAACTATTTGTATTTCAGAGACTTTCGTAAGAATTTTTTAAACACAACCAACTTCGTGCTTCCACGATTGCCGGTTTTAAGAGAAATGTAAGTCTTCGAAGACCCTTTATTAAATTTAATAACTGATAACGATGACTTATACCTCGTTATACGTAGATTAAAGTAACATTGCAGAATGTTGAGTGAGAACCATTTCGAGAGCATCACAGCGGACATGTTTAAGGGTGTGCCTGCTTTACAATCGTTGTAAGTATTATCATTAAACAAATTACTATGTGCCTCTATTAAAACAACAAAAAAAATAAATATTTTTATATAGGAACTTGGAACGTAATCACATAAAGACCATTGATGAGAATGCTTTTAAGAATCTAAAACAACTTCTTGAGCTGTAAGTATTCGAAACATCGTTTTATACCGTCATAATATCATGATATTAATAAATTACAATAAAAAAATGATTTTTTCCAGTAAATTGGCACATAATCACATCATATCTTTGCATTTGAACGTATTTAAAGCCACGATAAATCTCACGAAACTGTAAGTAAACCATATTAAATCCTCTACGTGCCGCAAAGTATTTATTTGTACTTATCCCGGTGTATATTATCGCAAGTTACGATTAAATGTAACGTCACGTATCTTAATCTAATCAAAACAACCTCTTTATGAATTTTCTTGGTCTTAATATTTGTTTTTTCTTTTTAATGGATTATCAAAGCCTTCGTAATTGCAGATTGATCGGTTATAACCCAATCGAGGATTTTTCTATGGATGTGTTGATTCCTTTAATGAATCTACGATCACTGTAAGTTTTATTTCATTTTTATAATTGTTCCTTTTCGAAGTTGGGTATTAGTCAAATTTATTTCATTTTTTCTTCTTTTTCTTCAATTAATCATCTAAATCAAGGCTTCTGAAACAAATCTACCCGAGTTCACTTTAAGATTTTATCTCTCATCTGTTTATAATTACATCCAATTTCGGTTCCAATATCCTGCTTTTTTTTCAAACAAATATTTTTTTATTCTTTTTATTTCAGCGGCGTCCAGGAGATTAATATGGACAATCTAGACAAGGACTCATTCAACGTGTTTAACAATTTGGACTTTATGTACGTTAACTCATATCATTATGAACGTAATTTTATTTCTTTGTTTTGTTTTTATCCTTTTACTTGTTCTTTTTTTTATAGATACTTCAAAAAATTTTATTATTGTATGATGTTTGCATCGAAGGTACAAAAGTGTTCGCCAGCCAGCGACGGTAAGTTACAATTTGCAACAATTAAAAAAAAAAAAACATCATATCTTCATTTATCTGTATTTTGGAAAAAGGTCTTTCGTCGTTGTCGCACTTGCTAGGCACGTCTATGTTGAAGGGTGCAGTCTGGGGAATATCTTGCGTAACTTTCATAGGCAATGCTCTTGTACTTTGGGAACGATTCACTGCGAAGGATGAAAATCGTGTTTTGAGTATCCTGATTAGAAATCTAGCCGGTTCGTAATCAAAATATTTTTACTAAAAATATTATTTGATCATTATCACATCAAATTTAATATGAATTAATAATTTCTCTTTAATATATATATATATATTTTTTATATTATTTTATTTTTTTATATTAAATATTATTATTGTTAAAAATCATTGATGATCTTTCATGACTATGAATAATAATAATTAAAATAGAATATTCTATATATTAATAAATAAAATATATTGAATAGCTATTGATTAGTCCGAATACGATTTCAAACGATGAAATAAATTATTAAAGAAAAAAGAAAAATAAATAAAAGAAAGAAAAAAGAAAAAATTATAATAAAAGGTATGTAACGCTATATGCGTCGGCATAGAATACTATTCTACGCTTCGTGATATTATTAACCGATACGATTTACAACGGCGGCGTAACGATGATCCACCAACGATATGAACCCAACTATAAATCATAGAACCGTTGGCTATAGCAATAGCATTGTGCGTAATCCCTTTTACAGTGTCCGACATGCTGATGGGCGTATACTTGTTCATAATCGCTCTGGTAGACTTGCAGTTCCGTGATAACTACAATAAGGAAGCTAGCTCATGGATGTCCTCTTGGGTGTGCACATTTCTCGGAGTTTTAGCGATGATCTCGTCAGAAGTAAGAACGTCGTAATTCCTATATAAATCTTTCTAAAATAGTTATTTATGAGTAATAACTTTTATCAAAGGTTACCAAGCGATTTTACATTCTTCGTTATTATTGAATTAAAAAGTATACAAATTAAAATAAAGATATAAAGCGTGTGTGCGTGTATATATATATATATATATATATATATATATATATATATATGTAACTATTAAACACTTAATCACATGAAATCCAGATAAAAGACGAAAGAGAAAACAAAGGCACTTTTTTCTCTCAATTAAATAAATATCTAACTAATTAAACTTTGAAACGATCTCTAAGGTATCAGTGCTTATCCTATCGTTTATGTCCGTTGAACGATTCGTACTGATTGCCGCACCGTTGAAAGGTCATCATGCTATGAGGCCACTAACAGCAGCGGCATCAATGATGTTTATATGGATCACCGGTTTTATACTCGCTGTTATTCCAGGTACATAAACACACATATAGTACATGCAATGCTCGTATAGATTATTCGTTGAGATATAATAACTTTATTTTTGTTTCTCTCTTTCTTTTTTATTTTCTTCATGCTTATGACGTACGTAAAATATAATTCGTCGTTTAATTAAATTCTTCGTATATTATTTTTAAAAGGATATTTCTTTTAAGTACCATCTGTTTTGTAATATTATATTATATTATATTAATTATTATCGATTATACTAACTATATAGATATGTCACTTGGAACTAATTGGTGCATCATTGTTCTTATTTCTTTCTAATCAAATAATTTAAATGGTAATAACATTATACAGTTATTCTATGGAGAAACAGCACTAGATTTTACGGGGCAAATGGTATGTGTTTTCCTTTGCACATAGACGATCCTTACTCAATCGGATGGCAATATTCCGCATTCATATTTTTAGGAGTTAACTTGTTGGGGTAAGAGTCGACAATATCCCGTTAGAAAGTAATTCGTTAGTTAATCAACGGAACTCGAGTTTATACGATTTAATCTATTTCGATTAATGATACTCTCATTGAAACCTAATTAAAATACACAGGCTGATAACCATCGGATACGTTTATGCTGGCATGTTTGCAAGCATTTGGAAAACTCGTCACGCAACCCCATTATCAGTTGGCGATATGGAATTTGCTTTAAGATTCTTCTTGATCGTCTTAACGGACGCAACTTGTTGGGCACCGATTATCATTCTGAAAATCTTGGCCATGATGAAATATCCTGTACCAGGTATATATAAACCTATCTCATTTTCTATCATGGTGATATATGTAAAATAGTAATGATAGTGCTTTCATAAGATTCTTTCATTCTCCTTCAGAAAGATTTCTTCAAAAGATATTTTCTCATATACGACGATAATAACAATGATAATATCGTTTTAATATGATATATGAATAGTCATATTCTTGTTGAAAGGAACACAGGACAAAAGTAACGAACTAGGCACTATGATTACTTTCAATTTACTATACCGACATATTTCATCGATCATTTCTAGATCTTCCAAAGATCATGCTTCCTTTCTAGCGGAACTTCACGCCTGGATCGTCGTATTTATAATTCCCGTAAACAGTGCTGTGAATCCTCTCTTGTATACTTTCACAACACCGAAATTTCGTGAAAGATTACTTTATTTCAATTGCTTGAATAAAATAAGAAATTTCGTATCGAGGAAACACTCGTCGCAAGGTTCGTACTCGATTAGAATTGATCAGATCAAAGTAACGAACAGTAACATACATATATCTCATTTAAATAGGATAAGTATACCTCATTAAACTATGAAATTATTTTCTATATAATTATTTTTATTTCTTTCTTTTATTTCTTTCAGAGTCTCAAATGTCTGTTACATTGAGCAGCAAGAATTTAATGTTCTCGATATCGTCGAGTAAGAAGAACGATCCTGAGAAGATACCGCCGTCGTTGGTGATAGTAGAAGATGATTGGAACGATGAGATTATGCGGCATATCCTGAAATAATTTCGTTCTATTTACCATTTTTTTAGCAGATCGTCCGTTACACGCTTAATACCGTTTCATCATGATCCGATCTAATGAGATTTCGGCAAAAATTATAATAATATCCATGGTAGCTACATCCTATAATATATCGTAGAATACAGCTTCTTAGAGTATTAGAAATAAATCAGTATACGCATATAGAGATACGTGCATACATATATAAATAAAATCTTGTCGAACATTCAATAGAAAACTCGAGCTCGTTTCAACCTGACCACGAGGATATCCGCCTACGTGGAGATCGTGCTTTATGCCGTTCATAAAATATTCCAAACGAGGATCGCGAATGCATTTGCGAAATTTATGGCACCGTCTCAGATCTATCGGCGAATCGTGTTCGGCCTGGGACTCCGTTAGAAGCAAAATATACTTGCGAATATTGCCGCTGCCGTCGCCACCGCCACTTGTTATAAGCCCCGTTCCTTTCCCCTTACCATCTCTCCCGCCTCCATTTTCTTTTTCTCTTTTCTGCACAACTACAAGACTCATTATTTTTATCGTTATTGAGAGAAAGGAAAATATCTCTTTTTAAGTGTCGCCTCGATGTATGTCTCTAACTTTTCAACATAGGATAGATTTAATATGTGTTTACACAAACATATATATATATATATATATATATATATATCTTTTTCTCTGTGTAAACATCGTAAATTTATTTCGTATATACTCAAATAAAATTTTGTTGTGTCCGTTTCTATAAATCAAACGAGTGGTTATCTCACAAAGTAGTTTTCCCTTTGAAATTGAATAAAAATCGAATCGATAAGCAGGCAGCGTTGATGAAAAATTATCGACATATTATCGAATAATTGCCTATCGATTCCGTGCTAACGAGCCGGTTAATTCCATTAGTTCTTCAAGTATAGAACTTCGGATCGTTAAGTCCGAAGGTGTAACCCGCTGAAAGCGATCGAAGCCGACGTGGCTGCCATCGTAAATCATCGAGAGACGATAGGAGAAAGAAAAAAAAAAAAGAAAAAAAACTGAAAATCAAAAAGGAAAAAAAATGGTTAGTCTTAAGAATCATCATTCGAGTGACCAATGGTTTCAAGGTAATTTATGGTGGGTGGATATCCAATAAAAGACGCCTGTTAAAACCATTGACAATCGAGATACCCTTTTCAAAGTAATTTTCCAATTCAATGTGGCTGTATAATTATATATAAATACATACATACATATATATATATATATATATATATATATTCTAATATATTACAAGTACGCTATAATATTTTCTATTATCGTAATAAGTCTTTTTAGTATTTCTTTGTGCAACCTTCTGAAGGTCTTCATCTTAAAGTTTCTCATCGAAATCACGATGTAAAGTCGGAAAGAGAGTGAAAGGCCGCTCCAGATCCGTTTGCAGATTCGAGACGAGAATGTTGCGCTAAGAGTGTTCAACGAGAAGGAGGAGGAGGAGGAGGAGGAAGTAGAATGATGATGTCGAAACGCATGCCACCGATTCGTTCATCTTACGACTCGATCATGCAAAAGAATAACTTCTTCTTTGGTATGGTACGAATATAACAAAGAGAGAAAATATTATTATTGCACACATTTACATGTTCATTCGCATGTTATTTATTTTGCTTACGTACCGTTAATTATGAGAATGAGTGGTCTAAATAAGCAAAAGTAAAAAATAAATAAATAAATAAAATATTAGAAACAAATAAATTTAATTTGTCACGAAAAATTTAATATTACCAGTTAATTATATTGACCAATTATATTCTTTTCTTTTATAATTTTTACAGAAAGAATCAAAAAAAAAAGAAAAAGAAAAGATAAATAAATTTAGGAATTAACAGTTTTGTCGCTCGCTTGATCATGCGAATTGATCGCAATAATATTGCACGAAATAAATTATATTCTGATAAAAAAAATATATAAATATATCACTTTCACTTGAATAAGTTGATATTCCTATTAATTCTGTAGAAACGTTGATATTAACAGTATCCCAAGAAGAAGAAGAAGAAGAAAATGAAGAAGAGAGGGTCTCCTGTCGTCTCGAAACGTATATTAGCCGATAAATATTCGGAGAAAGAGAATAAGAGAGAAAGAGAGAAAGAGAGAAAGAGATAGACGCCTACGACGAAGTGTAGGGGTAGCGAAGCGTGACTCGCTGGCAAACACGACCAAAGCCTCTCAGCTTAGAGAATTGATCGCGAGCTAAAGTAAAGCAAATTGACTGGGCGACGTATTAAATACTCTTTAACGGCCGTCCAAACGTTTCCTGGAGAAGATTTTAGAACATTTCAACATGGTTCGTATAACAAACTAAAGAAGAAGAGTCTGTCTGTCGCCAAACACACGAAAAGCATTGGACCGTCGCTCATTAAATCACGTTACCGCGTGCTACTAGTTACGCAGACATATATAGTCGCATACAATCACAAACACACGATTTCCGCATTGTAACTCTTCTCCGAATCTCTCTTTTTCTCTTTCTTTCTTTCTTTCTCTTTTTCTTTCTTTCTTTCTTTTTTCCTTCTTTCTTTCTTTCTCTTTCCCTCTTTCTCTTTTCCTCTTTTTCTCTTTCTCAAGCACGTTGAAATTCGTAGAAGTAGCGAGTTAATTAAACACGAGTTTTTTTCTGGTCCACCACGGAAGACTATGCAAATCGAGTAGTAGGTAAATACGTATGTAGTTACGCTAGTATCGTGAATGAAGCAATATGATAAGATCAATAGTCGTTACCTTTCTAACACTAAGAGGTTAAGAAAGATTACTGGTGAAGAGAAAAAATGTGTAGGTATCTCTTTCTCTCTCTCTCTCTCTCTCTCTCTCTCTCTCTCTCTCTTTCTCTATCGATAGCAATCCAAACGTTTCTTCCTAATCTCCTCCTTATATTTTCAAACGGTATAAATAATTTCTAGGATATTTAAAAAATCTCTTTATAAACCATAATATAAATGTATCTAATATATTTACTTGTTATAATTGTCTCTTCCTCTTCTCCTCTCTCTCTCTCTTTCTCTCACTCTCTTTTTTTTCTTTCTTTTAAAGGTCCGTTATTGTTAATTTAAGTATGTCGAAAAAACATCGAGTAGACTATTAAATCACGTGATATCAGTATCACGATCGAGTTCATTATATTGCGTGGGTGTTTTGAAGAAGATAGCGAACAACAAGGAAAGATATAGAAAGAGAGATAGATACATATACATATATAAATAGTGTTATACAAAGTGGAAATATATATCGTCGTGTTTGGACTCCTGAGAGATTTGTCTTACATTCGGCCAGCGGAAAAACACTAAGGCGGAGGCGGCACAACGTTTTAGCGTGCGCGTTTGAACCGTCCACGGACGGTTAGCCGACGCGGAACGGTATTCGAATGCATTTGGATAATTTAGCCAGAGAACGAATGGAGCCCTAACAATAGGTTTTCAAGTCCGCTTATCGTGTTAGATCGGACAAGCCGAACCTCTCTCGCGTGGCACGCCATGCTACGGTTTTATAAGCTTTGCTATACACCCTGGAGAAAGTACTCGATTATATCGAGCAAAGATCAACTATGACCTCAAACGGCAGCCTCGCGCGTCGTGAAATCATATAAATCGAAAAAAAAAGAAAAAGGAAAAGAAAAGAAAAGCTTCACAAAGCTTGGAGCAAAACGGTACTTCGATTTAAATACTTTTAAAAGAATCTTCCAATTATTACAATAATTTAGAAAATGTCGAAATTTTATTCCATTATTTGTTATAGAATAATTTTCATAAAAATAAAAAAAATAAAAAAGGAGGGAAGAAAATATAATGAAATCAAATAAAAAAGAAAAAGAATTTGTTTGAATAACGTTATTGAAACGATCATTTTTATTTCCGACGTATTATTCCAAAAACAAAAGAAATCTATTTCAATATAAATTAATATACTTACGTATATCTCTCTATATATATAGAGGATATATACCGATTTATTCGATTTACTCTCGTGCTCGGACGTATTCTATAGTGCGTTTTATTGGAAAGGGGCAAGGCCGATCGGTTCAAAGACCAGCTTGCCGCACGATTTCATTATCGATCGTGACATTTTGCTTCCTCCTCTCGATTCACTTCTCTTCATAGCATATAGCTAGCGACGTTCCTTTTGTAAAAGTCTCGATACTCGAAGAAGAAGAAACAAAAAAGAAGAAGAAGAAGAAGTAAAGGAGAACTCGAGGACATAAAACATCGAGCTACATATCTCGATTCTTAGACATAAGAAGGGAGCGTTCGTAAATCGGCAATAACGATTCACCGATTAGACGTCCGACAAAAAAGGGACACTATCGATCCACCCTCTCTCAATCGTTTATAAAACATTAACGATCTCACGATGGATTCCTCGAGCGAAAGTCTCCTAGTCGTGATCTCGACTCGATCGACGAACACCGCCTTGAAATTCTGGAAGCGTGCCGACTCCCTCCAGCACTTAAATCACACAATTGTTCCGCTCGAATGCTTTCCAGGTTCTTTGAAATTGCTGTCTGATAGTTATCGATCGTTCTATGTCATAATATGCCGCGGAAACTGCTTTCGGCGTTTTTTTAATATCAAGAAGAGACACCCTTCTTTTTATCATGATCTGACATTTTAATATAAATGTGTTGAAATATATATATATACATATATATATATATATATTTACATATATACATATACAGTAGAATATATATATCTATATTAAATGTATCATGTTTCAATTTAAAAAGATTTAATACTAGATTCTGCTTGACTTTTTTTTATAGATAGTTATTTATTTATAGACAGATATATTGTCTCGACAAGAATAAGAGAAATCGATCGATAGTTACTACCGAGTACGACTTCGTAGTGAATGGACTAAAAAAAAAAAATTTCCTTCGTAACGAGTTTTAAAAAGATGGAAAAATATATATATATATATATATATATATATAATATCGATTACACAATATCGATACACTCTGTCGATTTGGTACACCTTCTCTTGAAGGAAAATAAAAAAAATCCAAAAAATAAAAACTAAGAAAAAAGAAAAAAAAATCATGAAAAATGTCAAACGACGGTGGCAATCATCGAAACGAGAAAAATCTACAAAGGACAAGTCGCACACGCTTGAACCCGATTTACAAGTCGGAATTGTAGGTTAGCTTTATATCATAGTCTCGAAATGATTGCTTTCGAACGGTAGAAACGAAGGCGCGTGCCATGTTTCTCGAAGACCATGGGTTTCATGTTGTATTTTATTCAATACCGAAACCATTCGATCCGATCGAATCGATTCGAAATGATTTCTACCGCGACGATTCCGAGGATAGCCTCCAGTCGTAGATAATATTCCTTTATACGATCGATCGTTGGTTATTGTCATGATTTCTATTCGATATGATCTCGAAACGAGAATAGAGAAAGAAAGAAGGATAAGATTTGTAGATATGCATAAAAGGAAATCTTATAAATCAGGAATAATATTTCCATGCGACTTCGTGGGAATTATAGCACTTATATTTTCATTTGACTTCAATTTAATTTTAATAAAAATAATTTCAATGTATCTACGTACGCATGTATGTATGTATATATATATTAAAAAAAATTTATATTTGTTATTTGTGTAATGATATGTTTTATTTTAAACTTTTTCGTTTATTTTTTTTTCTTTTTGTCCATATGACCCTAATCGTACTGTATCTAAAAAAGTTTTTATATCTCGATAGGAAATCACGAAGGAAGGGATGAAATCAGCGCTAACTCAGCAAAACGCGAACGTAATCTTCCTTCCCACGATTACTAAGAATAAAAATTCTTTTGAATCGAAGTCACGCGAACAAGTGACGCGTACTGACTGGAATGGACCAAGACATGCGGGTTTTACGTCTCTTCTTCGTCTTGAAGACACGAATCTCAGACGATAATGCAAAGAATAAATTTAAATCGAAGTCGATAGAAAATCTGTAATACTTTGTATTACTATTACTCATTATTATTATTATTATTATTATTATTATTATTATTATTATTATTATTATTATTATTAGTTATAATAGTAGTAGTAGTAGTAGTAGTAGTAATAATAGTAGTAGTAATAGTAGTAATAATAATAGTAGTAGTAGTAGTAGTAGTAGTAGTAGTAGTAGTAATAATAGTAGTAGTAGTAGTGGTATTTTTATAATTAAAGCGAAGTTATATAAGAATGTATTTAATTTTTTTTTTAATTTTATAAGATGCGTAATTTAAGTGACTGTAGATCCGTAAAAAAATGTAATAAATATTGTAAGTTTCATTTCAATAGTTTATAGAGAAAAATTCGTTTTTTCTTAATGATGATTTATATATCAATAATTAATATTTATCGTAATATCCTCTAATCCTTTTTTAATTTTATAATACCCAATATATATATATATATATATATATATATATATATATATATATATATATATGTATATATATATACATATTTATATATATACATGCATATATACATATTTATATATATACATGCATATATACATATTTATATATATATATATATATATATATATATATGTACATGTATATTTATATGTATACATATATGTATGTGTATATATGTATATCATATATATACATTATATAGAATATATATAAAATATATATTATATTGTATATATATATATAAAAATAATTAATATTTTTTAGAATATCGTCCATATCCTTATTTAAAATATAATCTTAACTATTTAGTTATATTAAAACGAACGAAACCGAAGGACAATCGATTTTCTACGTGGTAATCTTCATTTATCCGTGCTTCCAGGCGATCCTTTTATAGATTCGACGTCCGTAATCGAATTAAACGGAAGACCGTGACGATCTCGATCGACGCGAGCAAGAGAACACTTTACCAAAGGCTTCTTCTTTCTTTAAGGATACGAAAGGAGAAGGAAGAGAAGGATAAGAACGAAGAGGAGGAAGGGAAAGAACGAGAGCGTATATCGGGTGCGCACATCCAGCCATTACCTTCTATTACGTTGCATTACGTTTCATTACGCGCTCGAAGGAACATCGGGAGGCGTTCGCAAGATCCAAAGGAGGAAACAGGTAATGAGAGGATCACCGGCATCCTGCCGATAATAATTGCTTTCATTGTGGATACATTGATATGAGAGATGGAGTCTATCTACCGGGTGAGATGATCGTAGGATACGCGATAAACGCTCTTATAGATTATAATATAGATATTTCTTTTCTTCTTTTTTTCCTCTTCGACGATTTTTATATTAATTTTCTTAAATATACAATGTGATCATCATTCTTCAACGTGCTTCAGAATTTATTTTATTTTCTAATAACAATTCTATATTGTTTAGATTATCAAACATGTTACGAATTGTATTATTACTCTACTTTAATATTAAATATTTATTAATTTATGTTAATAAATTTTATTAATAATTCGTGAAAGAAATAACAAGAATGTACGACGAGATGGAAAAAAAAATATTGTCCCTTACTTGCGCTTCAATGGCTTCGTTTCTTTTTGAAAAGAAGACAATACTTTACCTACAAATATCAAAGTAAAAAGCCTGAACTCTTCAATGAATACATATATAATATAACATATATGCATACATATATATAAACATATAAATATACGTCGAAAGACATATAATATATATTATATATGTCTCGATATATCATATTGTATATATGTCTACATATATAAAACTCATATATATATAACATTTTTATGAACGTTAACGTGTTATACGTTTATGTGAATGTAAGTGTGAATAAGAGAGTTCTTTTTTTTGATCGCCTACCTTGATATTGAAAGCAGAGATTTTTTCCAAGAAATTATATAAGTCAGTAGGCTAATACTTCTTCTGAGAATTTATATAGGTCAATGCTGCCCACTGTCTATTCTTTGTCTTCTCCTCCTCTTTTTCTTCCTTCTTCTTTTTCTTTTAGAGAAATAAGTCGTACATTTTTGACGATTCCCAACTATAACCGAGTTGATATTATTAATTATACACACACACACACACATATATATATATATATATATTATAATTAAATATTTAAATATAATAAATTGTAGAAAAGAAATATGCAAACATGCTTCCGAACATTAATGACAAAGTATGAAATTTTATGAATTGAATAAAATAGCACACAGTACACGAGAAATATTTTTAATTTAATAGAAATAATGTTTACCTTTTCGTACGTGTAAGTCTATCTTCTGTTAAAGATATACTGACATTGAGATCAATAGTACTCGACATATAAATATTCGCAATAAGCTGCCTTCGGAATTCTAAGAAATTTTTCGACCGATAAAGTAATCAAAACAATAGTTTGTTTGGGTTCTCTTTAGCCTTGAACTATACTTGAACGTTCGGCTTTTAATCTTATAATACAAACGATATATTTGGCAGGTTAAATATTTCTCTTAGAACGTCTGCAAATTTCTTTCTTTATAATTTTCTACGACAATTAAATATAAGTTTAGTTTATCATCATTTATATTACACATATATTTTATTTAATAGTTCGATATATATGTACGTATACGAATTTAGAAATATTTGTAGACAGATATGCATAGATTCATATGTATTGTATATACATACGTATCAATACTTTGTATATAGATAATCCTTATGAAATTTTTCAAATAATAATTTATATTTGAAAAATACCTGTGAAATTCAGCTTACACCGATACAGCGATGATCGCATTGTATATTTTTTTCTTCATATCTTATTTTATATTTGTTTTTACATAATATAGAATATACAATTAGATTTAAAACTCAATTAAATTCATAACGTGCTAAGAGTATTAATGTTAACGAATTGTTTATATGTTATGATATTATGATTATCCGTTCTAAGAAATTCGTTTCTTGGTAAGAGAATGTAAACAAAAATTATTAGAACGTTTGACGTAGTCGGTTAAGAAGGAGAGGGTGACCTTTTCAGTGCAATACGATATCTGTTCATGATAACACTCTTAGCTTTCCCGTAAAGGTAGTAAGAAATATTACTTACATAATTATATATGATATATGAGTATGTACATATATTCTATATTGCGTATTTAATTAAACAATCAAATAATAAAATCAAATTTGATTACAGTCTTATATGTTCTATTATATAGGTAGATTGGAACGTGAAAGAGGATATGTAAATTAGACAAGATTTTACGCTTAACCTTGATTTCAACTCGACACTCTCTTTCCTCTTATTTTAACGTTCTATTTGAAAGTATAAACATCTCTCTAAGACGTGTAAAAATTCGTTTCTTTATTGAAATTTTCTATATTCTTTATTAAGATTTTTACTATTACGTGCGACCATAGTCGTTTGCCACGAAATGTTCTTTATATATATATATATATTATATTACGATCGATTTTAATCTCCAGGTAACTGATAACTGATTTATCGGTAGTGTGTATGCAGCCGTTGTCGATGTATCCAATTTTCGTTCATATCATTTGTCCATTTTTTTTCTTTTTTCTTCGTTTTTTTTTAACAAAAATTCTTTCTCTTCTAAAAAGCATCGTTAAAACAACTTTCCAAGATGTAAGAAGAAAAGTGAAGTGACCATATATAGCCAGTACAAGAATGTACACTTTGACACGAAGTACCGTTCGAAGTGACGACGTTTTGAACGGTATATATCCACTGTAATTAAAAGATTTCATTTACAAATGGATCTCCATGAACAAGAACCTTTACGTAATGTTATCTGGTAATTCAAGTTATTTGGAACGAAATGATATTTCACAGAATGTTAACGCAAGTATCGCTAGAATGTCCTATTTTTTATATAATTTCGATCAAAATTTGCAAAAAATTTTTTTCATTTTTTTTTCTTTCTATTTTTCGATCAAACGATTTTCTAATGATCTGATAAAGAAATATTTTTATAATAATAAATATAACAATTTTAGAATCGATCGTAGACAATACAAATATTCGAAAAAAATGAATATCAATGAAGTACTTGAACAATTTAGTAAAGGAATTTGAAATGAGAAATGCAATTTTATATTATATTTTTATTAAAGATTACAACATGGTAACATTTTTCGCGATTATAATAAGGCACTCTTTTGGTCGTCCTTAAAAATGATTCTGTCACGATCTATAAGCGCAAGAATAATTATCCAGACTTGATTTATTATCACAGAGAAATTAGTCAAAGTGATAGGACAAGATAGGCGAAGATAGAAGATAGAGGAAAGAAAATCGTCGATATAAAAAATAATTTAAAATTTTTCGATGAAAATCGTGCTTTAAAAGCTTACATATTCATAGATAACAAACTTACGATTATACTATTCAGAAAATTTTTCTCTCGTTATAAAATAGATACTTAGTTAGAATTAAATGTCTTTTAAACGATCTCAATTTTTTATTTAGACGACTTTGGATCAATATCGTAGATCGACTTATTACCACAGAGAGATTAGCATTTTCATCAAATGCAAGATTGATGAAGAAAGAAAAAGAGAAAGAAAATTGTCGTTTTAAGAAATAATTTATAGTTCTTCGATCAAAATCGTCCTTCAAAAGTTTACATATTGATAGATAACAAATTTACGATGATTCTATCAAAAAATTTAATCTTTCATCATAAAATATGTACTTAGGTAGATTAAAATATAGTTTTTCGTAAATTGATTTATTATCACAGAAAAATTAGTATTTTCATCAGATTAGTAAAACAAGATAGATGAAGAAAGAAGATTATCGTTTTAAGAAATAATTTAGAATATTTTGATCAAAATTGTGGTACAAAATTTTATATATTAATAAATAATAAATTTACAATGATTCTATATAAAAAATAATTAATCTTTCGTTATAAAATATATCTTTTCTCGTAGATTGATTTATTATCACAGAAAAATTAGCATTTTCATTAAAGTAATAAAATAAGGTGGATGAAGAAGAAGAAGAAGAAGGAGAAGAGAAAGAAGTCGCGCTCTAAGAAATAAGTTAGAATTTTTCGATCAAAATCGTGCTTCGAAAGTTTACATATTCATAGACAACAAATTTACGATGATTCTGTCAAAAAAAGTTAGTCTCTCATCATAAAATATGTACTTAAATAAAATAAAATATCTTTGGAGAAATTTATCTTCAGAGAAATTAGCGTTTTCGTCAAAATTATAGGAAATAGTAGATAAAGAAAGAAGAATAAGAGAAAGATGAACGTCAATCTAAGAAATAATTTAGAATTATGTTCGATGATAAATCGTGCTTTAAATATAGAACGTATTTTTATTCATAACAAATTTATAATGATGCCATTTACAAAATTAGTCTTTCGTCATAAAATATTTACTTAAGTAGAATAAAATATCTTTCCTCGTAGGTTGATTTATTATCACACAGAAATTAGCATCTTCGTCAAAATAATAATATAAGATTGATGAAGAAAGAAGAAGAAGAGAAAGAAGAAGTAACATAGAATTTTTCGATTAAAATCGTTTTTTAAAAGTTTACATATTCATAGATAACAAATTTATGATGATTCTATCTAAAACATTAATCTTTCATCATAAAATACGTAATTAAATAGATTAAAATATTTATATTTTTATAGATTTATTTATTATCACAGAGAAATTAGCATTTGCTTCAAATAAATAGGACAAGGTAGACGAAGTAAGAAGATTGTCTAGAAATAATTCAGAATTATTTCGATGATAAATCGTGATACAAATATAGAATGTATTTTCATTGATAAATTTACGATAATGCCATTTAGAAAATTAGTATTTCATCAATGGAATATGTGGAATAAAATGTCTTTTCTCGTGGAAGGTAACATAAGATAGTAAGTAGATATATAAGAGAAAAGAGAGGAACGAAATTGCTTGGGCAACGGTAGTTAAGTACGAAAAAAGGAAGAATGCAGGGAGTTAAGCGTTCCGGCAAAGCGATTACGCGACTTTCTACGAAAGGCGATAGAGCCTTGCCTTTCTTGTCGGACACTCGGCTCGGATTATTCGAAGCGACTCGTATCCGTCACTCTGAACGCCCACGCGAGGCCAACTCACTCAGAAATATTCACATCTGGGATATATGTACATATGTATGTATATATGTATGTATATATATATATATACGTATGTATGTTGTATGTATGTTGTATGTATCGACGAGTCAGGAGTATCGATCGTTTGATCGACCGGTAAATATCGTTAGGAGGGTAAAAGGGAACTCTCTCTCTCTCTCTCTCTTTCTCTCTCTCTCTCTTCTTCTCTCTCTTTCTTTCTCTTTTTCTCTTTCTCTTTCTTTCTCTCTTTTTCTTTCTCTGTCTCAATCTATGTCTCTGTCTCTCTCTCTTTCTTTTTATTGACCGAGCAAAAGACAATGCTAGGCGTGGTCCAAAGAACGAAGAGGAGAGCACCGCTTCTCTCGTCCCCGGGTTTGGCCTACCTTCGAATCTGTCGGTCGATGAGTCAGAAATTACGGTCTCTCGACTTCCGATCGTGCGTTGCCCCGACGACGTCCTCGGAACGACCTCTTCTTCTTCTTCTTCTTCTTCTTTTTCTTCTTCTTCTTCTTCTTCTTCTTTTACTTCTTCTTTTTAGTTTTCTTTTTCTTCTTTTTTAACCACCTACTTTTCTCGTATACCTCACCTTAACTTATCAATTATTATTTTTTTCCATTTATCAAATTCGATTCCGTGATAAATATGAAAGTAAAAAAAACGAAAAAGAATTTTAATAATATATATTTTAATATGCTATTTCGCTACTTCGTTCATGTTATGCCTACTATGAAAAAATTAAGTCAATAGAACTAATCAGATCAGAATATTAGTATTTTTAAGTAACTTTCTTCTTCTAATAATCTTTCTTTGTTTCATTTGCTTATACAGCGTGAACGATGAATATGAAACATGATAGGTATTGTTTTAAGAAAGTAATAACATTCTCATTATTCTATACTCTACTTCTCTGTCTGTCTGTCTCTCTCTCTCTCTCTCTCTCTCTCTCTCTCTCTCTCTCTCTCTCTCTCTCTTCTGTCTCTGTCTCTGTCTCTCTCTCTCTTTCTCTATGTGAAAATATTGTTCGATATCTGAATATTCATTATCGTTAGCTTAATTATATTTCATTGCAAAAGATCTATACAGGATGTTTCTAAAATGATGTCGCAAGCCATTTCTATATATACATCTCAATAATAGTTTCAATATCTTTATATATTCATTATGATTATTTTTTTTTATTTCATTCAATATCCCTAATTAATTTCGATGACATCATTCATGAAATGTCATATACATATATATATATATATATATATATTTGTTCTTTAGGATGATTTCTTTTTGGAAATACATATATATATATTTACATATATACACTTACTTGTAAAAGAAACTTTAGATAATGGTAATGAAAGAGACAAATCGTCGAAAGTTAGAATTTGAAGGTTACTAATCCGAGATTTTGAAAGGGGAGTCGTGAAAGTTTTTTAATTGTAGTAAGTGAAGTACGAACATTCGAAATTACATCAGAATTAATATTTATATATGTCTGTATACATATACATATACATATACATATATACATATATATATATATATATATATATATATATATATATATACGTATACATAAGTCAAGATCGATTTGCTTCTACCGATTTAGCAGCATCGTAGTTTCCGCTTTTCTAAATTGCTCTCTCTCTCTCTCTCTCTCTCTCTCTCTCTCTCTCTTTTTCTATATATATATATATATATATATATATATATATATATGTATATAAATAGATATATATATATATATATATCTATTTCTTTCTCTTTTTTTCTATTGTGGGAATGAACATTCTCGAGGCTTTTTGCAAGTGCGCAACGCACCGGAAACTCGAGCACTTAGAAGTAGCGGCCGAGGAAACGCACTTTTTCGTTCGGTTCGTAGAATACGTAAGAGCGCCGATTAGAGCATAGGATCGTTTCTTGCGAATTTTGTTCTACTCTAAGATCGTTTCTTTGTTTTCTTCTCGTTTGTATAGTTAATAAAAAATAAGATAAAAAAAATAAAAAAATAGAGAGAGAAAAAAGAAGAAAAAGAAGAAAAGTAGAAAGACGGAAGGAAATGCAAAGAGTTGGCGACTTTTTGTAACAATTTTCTGCGAGGAAACGGACACCGTCTAGAAAGTTGAATAAAAATCGCATTAATTCTTACGTCAAAGTAGTAAATTTTAAGTACGTGGATATACATATATACATATAAATATACTTCGAAACTATATACATACATGCATGTCGTACATATCAGTGGTTTTCAAATTCTTACGATCAATGATCATCAATGGTATCAATTATTTTTTCTTCCTTTTTTTCTATAGAATATATATCACGTCTATTAATAAAATTTACGAAATATCTATTTTTTCTTTAAAAATAAAAAAATTGTATCGTAAATAAATTATCACATTATTCATTTTAATATTCTTACATTTGGCATACATCGAAGAAAATTAGATCGATTAGATTAAAAATTAATCAATGATATATAGAATTAAAAAAAGGAAAAAGAAAGAAAAAAGAAAGGAAAATAGAGAAAAGAACAAAGTAGATCTTTGAGAAAAAAAAAGTTTGATAACCACTGGTGGTATATGTGGTACGTGCGTGCGTTTCGCGCGCGTAATTCAATAGCCCGATACTTTCTCGTACAAAGGCAACATTGAAATTACGAGCCATAAATGAAAAACGTCTACAAGGCATCTCGTTATGCGTTCTCTCCCTTCTCGATATATAGGTATATATATATATATAGGTATATATATATATATATATATATATATATGTATATATAATATACAAACTCATAGCTCGTTCGAACAAAGCTTGTTGTGCTAGTAAACGTTCGCTCACTTGGCGATGGCCTCACGATCTCTACATAATTAACCACCATAATAAGCAACGTAATTATATCATAATTGCATTCTCTCGAAGGCATACGGGACGTAACTTACGAGCATCTTTACGACGCCATCTTCTTTTCCTCCGTCATCTTCCTCGTCATCGTCATCCTTACGATACTTTTGCCCTTACTATCTTCATATATATATGCATATGTGTATGTGTATCTATATATATATGTGTATATGTATGAACGAAAGGATATCATTGTTTTCCACGAACGAATTCATCAGCAACAGAGAGAAAGCGAGTTTCAAAATCGAAGAAGGCAACGTCCTATGAGAAAGCGACGGAAGTAAATACAAACATATATACATACATACATACATACGTGTAACGTGGACTTAGCTTTTCCTTCTACACGATATTTAAACTTAACTTGTCAGTATGAAACAAGAGCCAAGTAATTTTTCTATCATTTTCCTTCGGAACAACCGACATTTAAATATCAATTGGAATAAATTAAATAATTATATCGAAAGTATTATTCGAAACTGATAAAATATAATACGATAACATAGTGATGAGAATAATTGTCAAAAGTCAATAAATATATATAATAAGATTTGAATGGATACTTTCAAGGGATTCAAAATTGACTAAATCTGTAAGTATAACGAATGAGTAAATGTGT
>NC_060958.1:4648212-4670712 GCF_910589235.1 Vespa crabro
CGAAACGCACGTTGCGACGAGATGCAAAGTGATACTCCTCTCGGAGGGCTGAGCGAAGATCGGAGATCGGAGGAGACGCGTCCTCCTCTACGAGAGAAGGTCGAAGGGCGGTGCTAGTGTGGGTGAAACGAGCCGTATACGCTACACTCGGTATAGAGGAAAAAAATAAAAACGAGTGAGAAAGAGAAAGACAGAGAGAGAGGGAGAGAGAGAGAGAGAGAGAGAAAGAGAGAGAGAGAGAGAGAGAGAGGGGGAAAGATGACGCTTTTTCCGCAGTGTATTGCGTTGCGTCGCGGTGTCATGTTGCCATATCTGCCAATTACGAAGCCGTTCTTGCGGTCGGTTTCGCCGCGATGAAAAGAACAGACACTTTGGACGCGTTCTGACACGAGACGACCATCGAGGGACACTCGCCTTTCGTCTTTCCTCACTTCTTTCTCTTTCTTTTCTTCTTACGATACGATCAAGGTCATTCTATCAAGATCTTCTAGTACAAGAGAATGTCCTTATTCCGTTACCATAACTACTCCTTCGTTAGACGAAATGATCATGATTTTCGAAGCTTGTTTTTATTTATTTATTCATTATTCTTTTTTTTTAATAGTATCTCCATCATCTCGATTTTCAACATGGAGATAAATTTGTTAATTGTTCAATGCACTTTATTATCCAAATTTATTATTCAAATATGTTATCCATGATAGAATATCTTTGTTAAAATTTGATAGAACATATTTTTATTCATTCTTTCATTTCTTCCTCCTTTCCTTTTTTTTCTTTCCTTGGCTTAAAAAGGAAAGGAAAAAAAAATCATTTGAGCTTGTGGAATCGTTTAAATTCTCCTATTATCAAACTTATCGTGCTGAATATCTTCGACTTTCACGTTCTCTTTCGGTATTTGGATGTTTCAAGAGCAAGAGAAGATGGAGATTCGCATAAACGATCGTGCATGTGCGTTCTCGGGCCGCCAAATTAATGCGCCGAGCGAGCACGCACGAAATGCCGCGAAACTATCTTCCATTCGGGATAATTAGTCGGGCGCCAAAGCGACCGCGGCAAGAACTCGACGAGAATACGCTTGTGGATCGTTGGAATGCGCTCGCTATGAGTATGGTAAGATTCAACTCGTTATAACTTTGATGTTTCTCGATGCTGATCGAATTCGACGAATTTTGTCTTATCATTTTCTTTTTCCCGCTTGCGCAATGATTAATTTCAAATGCAATACAATCTCTATGTCGAGTGCCACTCAACATGGTTTCATCCCTTTCGCAGCATATATATATATATATATATATATATATATTATATATATATATATATATATATATATAATATATTTATATAAATATAACAAATTATTTAGTATATCAAAATAAACAAACTTTTGCATAAAAGAAATTCTTTAATTTTTATCTTTGTTTTACATATGTTTATCATAGTAACAATAACCGTATAGAAATTTTAATAAGATGTTATAATAAAATAATCGATATAGAGATATTTCTTTCTCAACTTTCTCTTCATTTTTTTTTTGTTTTATTTCGTTACCAAAGCTTGCAATTGCAGTTGTTGATGACGAAAATGCGTAATCTCAATTTCAAGGTCAAGATCAATCTCATAGATACAACAAACTGTAGAAACTTAATTTTTGTCTATTTCAATTTACAAATACAGAACGATATGATATTTTTTGAATGATTTCGTAAGAATATTTTGGTAATAGCAAATATTTGTTGGTGGAATAAGATATTAACTCCTTTTCCTATTTGCCCCTTCTTTAAAAAGAAAATGACGTTTGAGGCCGTTTTAGGACTCGTCGTCAATGCTTCGTAAACGGCCGCGGAAACTCGAGGCCGCGGCCTCATACTCTTTCGGTCATTAGCTCGGCCGTATCTTTACCACGGCAGTACTCTCTTATATACTATTTGCATCCGACGTATGTAAGTCTCGACGGAATGCATACACGCACGCTGTGCCCGCTACAGAATGCAGCCGGCGCAAGTGCATACTTTGAGGCGCCCGCCCTAATCATCCCCAGTCCTAACACTCCGACCTTACTCTTTCTCTTTCTCCCTCTCTCCCTTTCTCTGTCTTTCACACACACATACACACACTTTCTCTCTCTCCCTCTCTCCCTCTCTCTATCTTTCACACACACACACTTTCTCTCTCTCCCTCTACCTTTCTCTCTCTCCCTCTGCTTTTCTCTCTCTCCCTCTGCCTTTCTCTCTCTCTCTCTCTCTCTCTCTCTCTCTCTCTCTCTCTCTCTCTCTCTCTCTCTCTCTGACTCTCTCGCTTACAACTCCAAGTATATCGCACTATCTTCTGAAACGAGAGTTCCTCTTTATTGGAGTACCACTTTATCGGTAATGAGGTACGATTCGTTTAACAAATGGGAAACAAAACAAAACAAAAATTCGATAGGTAAAATAGCTATAGTAAATATAGAGCAAAAGACATTTAAGGTGATCAAGAACATAATGACTCAGTTTATTTATCTTCTTTTGAGTAAGACTCAAAACATTTTTTATTCTTTACAAATTTCTTCGGATTCTGTCTTATAATATGATGTTTAAATAAGAAATATCAAATAGAGCTTTATTTTCGAATTGATCTTATTAAAATGAAAATTGACTGTTATTTCATTCATTCAGAGTTTCCGCATTGTGGCGAGTTCAATGAGGAAGCGAGGACCGTAAAAATTATTTTAATAATTTTACGTTTCTTTTTATTATATCTTACGTTACGTTTCTTGTTATTATAAATGAAACTATTTGATTCCTTTATCTTCGAATTTATTTTTATTATTATTATTATAACTTTGATACACAAACAGATATATATATATATATTTATACACATACAAAATCGAAAGGTGTATTAGAAATATTTCAAATTGATATTTCATTTAATTTCATTTAATACGTATCTACAAATTGGCATATCCGTTTAGGTATACGATAAAATGAACTTCGTAATATATTAGTCAAGTATTCTCGATAATAGAAACGACGCTAATGATACTAACAACCAAAATAAGTCACATAAAATAATCGAGAAAACGATAGAGTACGAATGAACGTACTTACATACGTAAGTACTTACTTAGGTATCTACATACTTAAGTTAGGAAGGAAAGTAAAAAGTGATCGATAAATTAATCGATTGGCGGTAGGTAGTAGTATCAACGTGGAAAAGATATAGCCTAAGGCGTCGATCGCGATCCTAAGCTAGGAACGCAAGACATGATCATAGATCATTTGGACGTTTGGCCCGTGAGTTTAACGCACTCTCAGTTTGGCCCTTTCATAACTCCGTGAACTTTGGAGAGCGAACGTTACCCGGTGACTAATCGGTCCCGTATACTGTTTAAAGCTAAGCTAAATGTAGCGTGAAACGTAATGTCTCGGTTATGCAACTGGCTCTAAGATAATGAAATAGAAACGGCATAGTTCGAAGCTCAAATACCGCTTTTTTTCTTTCTTTTTGTTTTTTATCATTTTCTTTTTTTTCTTTCTTGTAAGCTGGACCAATGCCAAAAATGCTTTCTTTTTCTCTCTCTCTCTCTCTCTTTCTCTCTCTTTCTCTTTCTCTCTTTGCTATCGAAGAATTCGTTGTCGTTGACGACGTCGATGGAAAATAATTTTCGATCTGAGATATACCTTACCACAGTATATATCTATGTAGATATACATATACATACATATGAGTGCAAATATAATAAGGACTCGCGAGGCTCGTCGAGAGATTCTCTTTATGTCGGAATCACGAGCACCACTTGGGATGCCATGAGATTACGTCGACGCACTCGACCGTAGTAAGGGTAAAAGAATTATATATGCGTGCATCATCGTCTTCTCTCGACATTCCAAGGACGGTAAATCGTCTCAAGTGCAACGCTATTAGCTTCTCTTTCATTCAATTAACGTGAGATATTTAAATGAGAACACTTGGGTTTAAATTATTCTTTCATTCTATATCTATTGTACACTTATGCACGGTGATTGAATAATTGACGATTTTCTTAGCCATTGAACCAACAATTTGATTATCTAAATTCGTCCTATAGAAAATATTTCTAAGTAAAACGTAATATTCTATTTTAGTAACTTTAGAAAAAAATCGATTTATTCGATAATAATGATAATAATAATAATAATAATAATAATAATAATAATAATAATAATAATAATAATAATAATAATAATAATAATAATAATATAATCATTGAAATGTCTCTTGTGAGTCGTATAATATATGCTTTATCGGTATCATAAATAAAGACACGAAATAATACAACGCATCGAGGACACTCGTCCTCGTCGTCGTCGCCGTCGTTGTTCCATCGAATAGGTAGATCGCTGAGCGACAATAAGGAAACGAGATGAAGATAATAAGAGAAAGGATGACAACGCGAGGCATACGATGATTCAAGATGCACAACGCGTCCTGTTAAAGACGACGACGAGCCTCACCCGACGTAGGCGTACCAAGAACGAACATACATACATACATACATACGTACGTACGTACGTACGTACGAATACGTACTTACAAAACGAAGGCCGTGAAAAAGAAAGAGAGAGAGATCGGTCGCCATAACGGCCGATCGATAAAGAACACCGATGTCAGCATTGTTACGTTTCCAAACAAACGCGTTGACGTCACGGAACGCTGGTACCGTTAACCGCGACACGAATCAAACTGCACTTATGTTCGACTCAGGAAAAGGAGTCAGGAGGTGGGAGGGAGGGAGGCGAGAGCTACGCAAACGAGGAAAAGGTGGGAAGGACTCGAATGCTCGACCCCAATTACGAGTTCTCTTTGTTCAATCAATCGGTTCTCATATTCTTTTTTATTTATTTTTTTTTCTCTACTTTCATTCTTACGATATCACAAATATCAATATATATTTTTTTTATTTTCTTTTAAATCTTTCTTATTTAAGAATGATTACTACGAGATAATAATATCAATATTCTAATTAACTCAGAAACAAACTCTTACAGATCAAAGAAATTTTTTTACTGTTTTTTTTATAAAAACAAAGTTTGACAGATCTTGAAATTGTTAGTGATCATAGATCATAGAAAATGTTTACTATCTTTTTTGTCTTATTTTTTACTATCTACAAAATGTTCTTTTTTAAATCTCTTTAATTTAATTTAATAATATATATTTAATCATTAATTTAATAATTAAAAGATCTTAATATTGATATTCCAATATCTCAGAAAGACTCATATGGATTAATAACAGATCTCTAGAATATTTACAAAACTTTTACAAGAACAAATCTCGAAAAAAATTTGAAATGGTTAAAATATCTTTCTTTTCAAATTCCTTTTTATTTTACTTTAATAATAATCATCTTCAAAATCTTTTCTCTTGAAATTCATTTTGATAGCTGTATTATCAAATCAATTATGTAAATAGAAAAAAGTGAGAGAAAGAAAGAGAGAGAGAGAGAGAGAGAGAGAGAGAGAGAGAGAAAGAGGGAGAGAGAAATGAAGAGAAAGAGTGAAAAAAGAAGAAAAAAACAAACTCTCGCAGCAAAAGAAAAGGGAAGATTCGTTCGATCAGTGACTCGCATACAAAGTTGCGACAAGGACGCGACGATAGGTCGATAAACGAAGGGTATAATTCAGGATAAGAGCGTGGACATGCAGGGAACGTGACTATCCAAGGCACGTGCAAGGAAGTTGTAATATGGCGGGGGAAGCTCGCTGACGCATAATATTCTGAAATTATACGTGCCTCGAGGGCTCGGTCAGTGAGGCGAGGCTGGTCCAGGTTATTCGCTTGGGACCGGACGTAGCACGCGAGAGAACGAGAGAATGAGAAAGAAAGAGAAAGATAAAGATAAAGAGAAAGAGAAAAAGAGAGAGAAGATGGGAGAGGGACGACTCGAGTCTCTTGGTGTGGGTGAGTAAGAGAGCAACGGTATTTACTCGGCGTATCTCCATCAAATTCCTTGATTATTTTATTTATAGAATGGCCGTAAAGTAGCGGAGTTTCTGCGGGTTCGCGACGCTTCTTCGATATCAATAAATTTGTGTTAATAGATATCTTTCCCTCTTTTCTCCTTTTTTCTCTTACTTTCTTTCTTATTCTTTCCTTCTCTCTTTTTCTCTTTCTCTCTCTCTCTCTCTCTGTTTCTATCTCATGCTTCCGCGCGGTTAAATTAGCGATAAAGCAAGCTCGTCTCCATCGCGCATCTAAATTACTCGATAATAGGTTTTCCTTAATCCGAACTGGCAGATTAGTTGCAGTGTTAAGTTAGTTTTCTCCTCGCTGATAGAGATCACTCCCGGCCACCAATCCGCCCTTCCCGCAGCCATCTCTTCTAATTCTCTCCCACCCCCTCCCTCCCTCTCTCTCTATCTATCTATCTACTATATGACTACATGAATATATATCTAATATACAACTAAATAACTATATGACTATTGATTATACGACTATATGACTATTGACTATATGACTATTGACTATTGACTATTGACTATTGACTATTGACTATTGACTATTGACTATTGACTATTGACTATTGACTATTGACTATTGACTATTGACTATTGACTATTGACTATTGACTATTGACTATTGACTATTGACTATTGACTGTTGACTATTGACTATTGACTATTGACTATTGACTGTTGACTATTGACTATATGACTGTAAGACTATACGACTATATGACTACATGACTATATGACTATATGACTATATGACTATCTATTTATCTCTTTCTGTCACTTCGTTAGCTCTCATTTCTCGTGAAAGTTTACAATGTTCTATTAGAAAATTTTACCGCAATATTTCACAGAAGTTAAGAAGATTCATTTCTCTTCGTTTTGGAATGAGATTAGAAGAATCCACGAGAGTGACGATTTTCAAAAGATCGTAAGTCACGAGGGACAAGTAGTAAGATTTTGAAGTCAGCTTTATCTCTCTCATTCTCTTTCTCTATCTATCTATCTCTTCCTCTCCCTCTTAGGAGTAGTAATTCGTGAAAACCGGAGGAAGTACGAGACTGCTTCGTCTTCGTCTTCGTCTTTGCAACGCTTAAATTATTCGATAATAGCTCTAAGTTAATCCCCCCCGCGGCAGATTAGTCCGGTTATCCGTCAGTCGTGCACGGCGGATAAGAGTATTAGTCCCTGTCACCGTTTCTGGACAGCATATGTAACGTACAGTCACTCTTTCTCTCTTTCTCTCTCTCCATCTCTCTCTATTTCTCTTTCTCTCTCTTCTATTTCTCTATCTATCTATCTATTTATTTATCTATCTTTTTCTCTCTTTTGCGAAAGAGATATTTGCGGCTTGTTCACGATTCGCGAAAACGGTCGCGTGCTCCGTGAATGTAGGCGATAATTTCACTCCAAAGTTTCTTAAATATTTATAAAGATTTTATATCTTATTTAATAATTTTTTTTTCTCTCTTTAGGATTCTAATATTGTTCTATACTTGATGACACGGCTATAGAAAATAATTGTCAAAGAAGTATCGCATGGAATTGTTACGAATTCGTAATAAAATATGACGAATTCGATTTTACTTATACACGTTTGTCGAAATTATTTTATATTGATGATCGTTCAATGTCGTTGTCGCGAAGTGTTACACACACACACACATACACATTTGTTCGAATTACGACATACACAAGTACCATTGAATGAAAATCACAATAGGAAATACTTTGTATAGCCCGAACTCGTTTATTTTTCATCAACGTATTTTAACAAAAGTACTATAAAGAATAAAGCCGATTCGATCTAACGTTCACTTCGATGATGATCATGGTTATTATGTAATCGCATTCGGCAAGTCACGGTGACGCGAGTTGCGTATAACGGCGACATGTATTTCCATAAAGTCTTGATGCTACCAAGGAAGAGAGACAAGGAAAGAAATAGAGAGAAAAGAAAAGAGAGAAGAGAGATAAAGAGACAGAGAGAATTGTGAGAGTGAAAAAGTTAGAGTGAGAAAGACAAAGAGAAGTTCTAAGGCACTTTTCTATATTTTTCTAGCGGAATCCGTAAATTGGCCTCGAAATAGTATCGTGTCGCGTGTGCGAGAAAGAGATAGAGTCGGACTACACCTTGCGTAAATCTCGTGCGCGGGTCAGGGACCAGGATTCCTTTCTCGGAGCAAAGCAAAAGAAGGAGAAGAAGGAGAAGAAGAAGATGAAGAAGATGAAAAAGAAGGAGAAGAAGAACAAGGAGAAGAAGAAGAAGAAGTGGGAAAGGAAGAAAGAAACGAGACAGTGTTAACCCTCCAACCAACTCAACGAACGTTAATCTCCCTTTTACGAGCTTCTTTCAGTTTTACCAAAGTAGAATCAACGGAATTAAGCTATCCGTTAACTCTATTCGCGAATATAACAACGAAAGTATGAAAGGAAATAAATATAGATTCATACGTCGTCGTTGCTTCACGTTCCATGCATATTCTATCGCAATTCTCTGTCTTTCTCTTATTCTCTCTATCTTTCTCTTTCTCTCTCTCTCTCTCTCTCTCTCTCTCTCTCTCTATCTCTCTCTCTCTCTATCTCTCTCTCACTCTTTCTCTGTCGTTTGCAACAAGTAGACACGTTGTTGTAATATATACCATCGCCGTTGTAAAATGCCATCGCGAACAACTTGAACGAAAAATATGGGGTGTCCCGAAAATCAATGAATTATTAGAAATAAGTATACGATATCTCTCGAAAGGATATATATATCGTATAAGTAAAAGAAAAGTGAAGTTACTTTATTTTTTCGTTGTTGTTGTAATAACTTTAATTCTCGAGAAGATCATCGATCTTGCGAGTATCGAACTTGTTTGTGAAAACGTAAAATATGTTTGCCTCGTTAATACATATAATTATATCATCGATGAAGTTGAACACGCTCGGTATAAAAATAATATTTTCGAAAAAAAAGATTTAATCGTAAAAATTTCCAAATAATAATTATACTCTCATAAATTGATAATGATATACTTTTTTTGAATTTTTGACAATCGATTCGTCGATCGCAATTGACTTTCACACAGACACCCTATATAGAGAAAAGCGCGCGTGCCGCGATCCTGACATTCTCGAATAGGAACAGAGCTTTTCAAGCAACATGGTAAATACCGTTCGTTCGAGTTCCAAGACACTAATGTAAGTTTGTTGTCGTATAATGTATATAATGTGGGGGAGCCTCAACACGTCGGTGATATCGTTCACGAGATTTATCAAAGTTATTCTCGAGCGTGCCGGCCGATCGAATTAGAAACGATTTCTCCTCCTCCCTTCCACGGTCGTACCGAAATTTCTCGAGAAATTCGTAAATTAGCCTCGAAATAGTACGGCACGGCCACGAGGCTAGCTAAGCTAGCTGGCTAGCTAGTTCAGTTAACTAGCTAACTCACAAGACTCGAAAGTCTCTTACGTAAATCTAATACCGTGCTGGTATTCTGAAAAGGTACACGTTCGTCCACTTACGAATACATAACTAACGTATATTACGAGTGTGTTAGAAAGACTTAGGATGTGGCCATTTAAAAGACCGTATCAAATTCCATCCAAATTCATCATCTTCTTTTTCTTTCTTTCTTTTTGTAGGTTGGCGGGAGTGAGGATAGGAGGTAACGGAAGAAAACAATGTACAAAAGTAAAAGCAAAAAATAAGAATAATAATAATAACAATGATGATGATAATAATAATAATAATAATAATAAAAATAAAGGAAGCAAATATTCTTTTATTGTCCACATAACAGAGGAACGTTTTTTCACGTTCTATACGTGAAAAGTTCGAACATGGAACAATGTAATTTCGTTTGTAGCTATTCTACTGAGTTAAAGCTAACACTGAAAGAAAGCGTTTCTTCTCTCTTTCTCCCTTTTTGTCTCATTGGTTTATTCGTATTAGTCTCGCTGTTGGCGCAATGATTATCCTTCTCGGTCGCGTTAACACCACCTTTGCGAGAAGCAAAGAGAACGGTACAAACTCCGGAACGGCCTCCGCACGACAGATTTAACGTATCTGCCGAACTAATTGGCCTCGCGGCTTGTTATTCTCTCTTTCACTCTCTCATTCTCTCTCTCTTTCTCTCCCTCTCTCTCTCTCTCTCTCTCTCTCTCTCTCTCTCTTTATCTCTCTATCTCTCTTTTTTTCCAACAACCCCCATGGAATTTCGCGAGAGACTTCGTCTTTTCTTCGAACGATAACGTACACCTCGTAGATCGCTTTTCTTGACACTTGGCACGTTCCACTTGGAGAGATCGGCGTTTTTGTCTTTCTTTCTTTTTTTATATATTTCTTTCTCTCTCTCTCTCTCTCTCTCTCTCTCTCTCTCTCGCTTTCAAACTCCCACGCCAAAGAACAGACTGCTTTCGAAGTGGCACGAAGCGCAATATGTCGAAGAGGGAGGCACGGGGAACACTTGGATGATAGAATTCGACGTGGATTCCAGTGTCGGACGGAAATAGAGTGGCCACATCGAGAATACTCGCATGCCTCATGCTCACTACGATACCAAACTCCCCATAGTTTCTCTCATCTTCCTGATCGTTTTTATACTCTTAATTCTCATTCATTTTTTCACATTCGTTAATCTTATTTTAATTGTACTCTTGGAGATCGAGATAATTTATAATTTATATATATATATATATACATATATACATATATACATATATACGTATACATAGGGTGTCTCATTCGTTTTCATTGTTTAGATTCTTGAATTAATAATTACTAATCTTTTTTTTATTCCTTTACTTTTTTTCAGAATATTTTATTCCAAATCTTATGTTGACATTGTTAGATTTCTTTTCAAATAAACTTTTTGTTTTGTAACTGCAATCGAGGCAGTTTAAAAACAAGAAACTTTCTAAGAGTGATTACGTGTGTACGCAAGAAACGACCCCTTTGATGATTATCCCTTTGAACTCGAGGCTAAATTAATTCTATACATCGTTGAAGAAAAGTATATCATTGTGTATATCATCGATTGCAATTTATTTCGTTTCTTTTGCTATTTAACAACGTGATATTTAATATATTTCCTATTGATCAATTCGAATAAAAAATTATGATTTTTCTATGTAGGTCCATTTAAGTACGTTTTTATCGAATCAGTCAATCAAGATCAATAATTATATAATTGTTAATAATACTTCTTGTAATAGATACTTATTTCTATTTTAGATTTTCCTTAGTAGTAGTTCATCTTTCTGATCGATTCTACCGATAAAATTGCATTCCTCTTGAGTATCTGGCGTTCCTGGAATTGATAATTGAAAAAGCATCAAGATGTAAGTACGAAGGATTTATTCGACGGCGATCTTTCCGGTCGATCGATCTTATACGAAGCTATCACAGAAAAAGAAATCCGACTAATGGACGTAAACGAGATTGAAAATCAGCGTGGAAACGATTTATGAAAGTCCCGTTGCGCCGATAATGCCAACAGTTTAAACCTCAATGGCGAATTATGTTCTCGACATTCGTAAATTAAGTTTAGGCTCGACCGGTTCCGAAACAGAAACTAACTCTAAGTTTAGATATAAAAAAGTTTTGGAAAAAAATAAATAAAAAATACGAAATATTACTTTACCAATATAAACGATGCAACGAAGTGTTATCGCTAACCAAACGAAAGTGAAACCATCAACTTGGCTTGACTCGGCTATGCCCGACGAATAATCGACTAACTTTCTTAACTTTCCTCTAATTCGTTTACCATACGACGTCGTACGATGTTTCGTCCGTGGCATACTTAAGAATTAGGTACATGCAAACATACGTACGTGATTTACGAGTAATGATGTTACCTCTAATTTTTTTTCCCCACCTGTCTGCAATTGTTCTGTTTCTTCGAGCACAGAATTTCGACGAGTGTCTAATATGACAATATCAGTTATCGGATATCACTAATCATCCTTCAAACGATAGAGTATCTATTATTCAAATCATTATAGTCATAAATAAATTCATTAAATCATTATGCATTAAGATTAGGTAATATATAAAAACAAATAAATCGTGAATACATCGTTCGTGTGCATCAGCCTGAACGATTATACGAAAATTTTCCCCGTCAATGATCTCTCTAATTTTCCTTTCCTTTCTTTTCCTTTCCTTTCCTTTTCCTTTCTTTTCTCCACCTACGCGAACTCGCTGTTTCTCTTAGAACAGAACATTGACGACTGTGCGATTCGTAGCAATCTGGATCAAATCTTCCAATTCAAACGATCAGATGATATTTTCGATTCAACCGGGGTCGTTGATCCCCCCAGATGTTACGAAACTAACCGACATTAATTGCTTTCCTATTTCATTGAACTTTACTTTCAATTTATTCATTTATCTTTCCTTTTGCCTTGTTCTTTCTTTTTTATTTTTTATTTATTTATTTTATTTTCTTTTATTTTTCCTTTAGATATCTCTTCATATCTGTTCCCATTTCTCATACGCACGATAGTCGTTACTTTCGAACGACCTATTCGACGATGCATCCTTTTCTTCCTCTTCTTCGTCTTCTTCGTCTTTTTCTTCTTCTTCGTTTTCTTCTTTTGCAAGACGTCACGCGAAGCATTACGCGTCGAAACTAATCCGTGTTACCGGACTATCCGGCCGCAAAGATCCATGACGACACTCGCGAATGCAATTTCCTGTTGAAGGTTTTACGATAGGAGGACGATCACTTTGGTATCGCCATAACGCTAAGATTTCTCAAGCTTCGTAATATAAACTATATATGTATACTATATGTGGCAGTTATCCTCGTTACACGAGTACTGAAAAAGTCGGTGTGTATCTTTGAGAACCGTTAAATCGAATACACCTGTACAACTTATAAGCTTTTTTCTTTTTTCTTTTTTTTTTTTATCTAATTTTTTCTTTTTCCAAAGGACACGATAGCATTCTCTCGTTATTATCTTCACCGTCTTCTTTCATAACCGATTCGTTCGACCATTAAATATATAAAATTTTTCTTTTTCTTTTAGGTGATTTAACGTGGAATTTAAAATTAGGAAAAAGTTGTAACATTACATTTGTGATTTATTTCATGTGACAGCAGATTCTTCGATTTTAATCGAATAAAAATAGAGAGAGGGAGAGAGAAAGAGAGAAAGAGGAAGGGAGAAATGGAGAGAGAGAGAGAGAGAAGAGGAAGGAAGGGAGAGGAGAGAGAGAGAGAGATTATATTCATACATATTTATATTAATTTTATTATAGGTATTTGTAAAATTATAAATAGCATCGATAACATTTTGTATATTCTAAACTAAAAATTTGAGAAATAATTAGGATTGTTAACAATTCCAATAAAGGTGTTTGTCACGAAAGTTAAAAAATATATTCATTCAAAAATCATAATTAATATAATTAAAGGTACGATTCGTTATACCAGTTGACGCTGGTTAGGTTGACTAGTAGTGAAAGTAATGTGAATCGGGTTTCATAATGGCAACTCGAGATTGCTTTTAGTAGCCTACGGCAATTAACGTGCGACGGTTAAACAATGCGCGTAAAGTTCTCCCAATTATAAGTAATTATAAGAGATTCTATCTTCAGCATCTCTCTATATATCTCTTTCTTTTTCTTTGTTCACAATGGGTTATACGATTCAACTCGGAACAATCGGGTTTCACGAGCTATCCGTAACTTTTTACGTGGTATGTATCGTCGGATGCTTTCTACGTAGAACTCGCAATGTACAAGACGCACCAGGAGGTAATTGTTTTCAAGCCGAACGATTAAGCTAAACGAGCCGCCGCGCGACTCATTTTCTCGACAATGAGAGGAAAGGTGAACGAATTCGTTCCGGAGAACGATCTTTTGCCTTGTCTCAAACTACGGACTCGACACTTCGTTCTTCTTAATAATACCGACTATGATTTATTTTTTTTTCCGAACAATGATTATAATTTATTAATTATTAAAAAGAAAAAAAAATTAGAAAGAAAAATTAAAAACGAGATCAATTTGTTATTGAAATATTTCTATCGGTCTGTTAGTTCGAACAAATTATCGAGATTTTCTTGATTTTCTTTTTACGAGAACAAAAAAACAAAAATACATCTAGAATTTTTTCAACAGAATGTCGATTATAATCAATGAATTATCAATTAGTCGAGATATCGATAAATATCGAGGTTTCATTTTAATTTTGTTAGTAAGTATTAAAAAAAAAAAACAAACAAAGAAAATATATGATTTAAAATATAGATACACGAAAATATTCTTAAAGCAAATATTTTCTTTTTATTTTTAATTATTTAAATCATTATAGAGATGAAATTAATTGTAGAAAATTGAAAGTTGATAATTAGAGATTCGTTCATTTAGAAATTAAATGAGATTTTTCTTTTCTTTTTTTTTTTATTTTCTTTCATGATTTATATAGTTCATTCGTCAAACGATTTATTAGAATAAAATGAATTTCTTAAATGAATTTCTTAAAGAATAGACTAATTCGAGTGAAATAATTTGAATATGTTTCACTCGAACGGATTGCTTTCAACATGTCCTATCGTCGTCGTGAAAGTTTCCGGAACACTTCCGGACTCCTCGCTCTACACTATTATGTTACGAATTTTAAAACCGAACCAGAAACATTTTTTACGGTTTTCTATGCGAACGAGGTCTCAATGCGTGAGGATGATTTAAATAAATCGAACAGAAAACTCTCTCTCCCTCTCTCTCTCTCTCTCTCTCTCTCTCTCTCTCTCTCTCTCTCTCTCTCTCTCTCTCTCTCTCTCTCTGTGTGTCTGTCTTTGGCTTTTTCTTTCTCTCGGCAATGGAATAAATTAGAAGAGAAAGGGGTGATCTCACGGTTCGTAAATCGAATTGATGATAAAATCGATAACTCGATATTCCAATTGGCTCAAAGGAAATCCTAATTTTCAGTCTATATTATTCATTTAAAAAGGAAGAATTATTTTTATTTACTGTATAGTTCAAATCGTATATATATAATCAGTACCTAAAAACGATTACCGTTATTAAATCTTTCCAATGAAAATTAATTAAATAAGACGCAAATGCGACTGATATTTTCAATTGGTCAGATTGCATGGACGCGCGCGCGATCAGATCTAGAAATATTTTCAACTTATTTAATATAATTAATATGATTAAATTAATAAAATTAAATTTAATCATTAATCCCTTATAATCAAACACAAAAATGAAAAAATTATAGTATTGTTTAATATTAATATTATTATAACATATCAAATATAAATAATATTTAAAGAATATGAAATAGTTGTGGACAATTATATTTCTAACGATAAAACGTGATGAGAAACTTGAAATCCATAAACATTAAATTTAGCGTTTATAAATTTGATCATAACAAAAAGATCAACATTCATAGGATAACTAAAAACTTATACTAGATTTTGCTGATATTCTCGGAACAATATCGTTTTGCTAATAATTTTCTCGGAACAATTTCGAGAAATAACTTTCGCTAATTTCCAAACATTCTCTAAAAGGATCGAATCGATTGGCAAGATCGTTTAAAATTATTTGATAAATCAATGGAGATATAAATTCGTCGAATATTCGCGATCGGTGTCGAGAGTGGTAATTTGTAATGGACCGTTAGCGCCGGCTTGGCTTTGAGCGTTTTCTCGAATCCCCATACCTGGCGTTTGGACTTTCTCCATTGTCGAGATTCTTTTCGATTATCATTATTACGATCGCACGAGCCGATAGTAATAATCAATCGTTTCCTTTTGATTTTGCATGTATCGAATTGTCAATGAAAAACAAATTGCACGAACGACAAATCGATTCTCTATTTTCCAACTTAATCAAAATCAAATATCCATAACTTTTCGTCTTTTCTTTAAAGTTATTAGATTTTTATACTTATATAAAATTAAAAGAAATAATTGAATTATAACATCAAATAAAAATTAATTTTATTTTGGTATTATTAATTAAAAGATTATTATATGGATATTAATAAAAAAAAAAGAAACAAAATTATAAACGAAAGTTTTCCGGATAATTTTCTCGTATTTCGTATCGATCGAATTGCCGATGCATAAAATCGATCGAAGCAAACAATTATGTTTAACATTGACCATTATACCTATTAGAAGCGAACGATCCAGAAGAATGAATCGTTATCTAGTTCGATGTAACGTATTTAAGTGCTAACCATAGACGTGCCATTTATAAGTAGAAAAGCTTAGAAAAGAGAGCTTACAGACTCGACTGATCTATGATATTTTCGCGATTTTATCGGGTGCATATGGTATTAGCCGTAACGGAGTGTCGAGCGCATTGCAATATAATTATATTTATCATAGCAATTGCTCCACGTATAGACGGCCTTACGTAACGGCCTTAAGAGAAAGATAAATAGATAAAGAGAGAGAGAGAGAGAGAGAGAGAGAGAGAGAGAGAGAGAGAGAAAGAGAGAGAGAAAGAGAGAGAGAGAGAGAGAGAGAGAGACAGAGAACAATTCGTGCTTATTCGAAAAGGAATAATGATAAATCGACTAGGAGTTTACGATCGATAGATAGATCAATAGTTCGATCGATCGGTGAGTTTATCGATCCACAAGCATCATCTGCTTCTAAACAACGCTTCCTACTCGAGTCGGCTTATCAAAGAGAAAATCAACAAATAACGATTTTATTTGGAGAGATCGATCGATTTCATAGATCGAATCGTACGAATGAAATGATAAACTGGTTTATACCTTTCCACCATCGACTTGTATAATCATAGTCGTTGATTCTAGGAAAATATTCATTAAGAGTAGAACGAGATATTAGTTTTTCGGTCTATATTTACCTAAGAAGAAAAAAAAAAGGAAAAAAAATTAATCCAGTATAATAATTTGTTTAACTTGTCAACCAACAGTCGATTCTACTTTACCATTAGTTCATTTTCTGCTAAGGTCGAATCTGTAATATATTATGCATTTATTCACGCGAATGGTTAAGGACTTTCCACGTAGACTTTTACTTTTCAAGGCTTTTCAATAAGCAACTATTAACCGCTAGCTCTGACCAAGTGATCAATATGAACGCAAGTACATATATACATATATGCATATATATATATATATATATATATATATATATATATATATATATATATATGGAATACATACGTTTACACGCAGAGCAATAATATCAAAATACAGCAGAGCAGTAATAATCGTAAGATTTCTATCGTGTTCACGCGAATGCACTTCAAGTTAACCCCTCGCGTTACTATCGTCGGCTGCATCGTTTTTAAAACCACAAAGAAGCACGGGTTGTGATGTTATATCAGGAAGCGATTATCTACCGAATGTAGTTGCTACATATCTACTCTCAGTTGCTTCCTTTCGCACGAATCGAGAACGATGTTGCAATGAGAGAACCCTCGATTTCTTCTATCTCTTTTAAAAATCGTCTACTTGCACTTACGTTCATGAATATACCTGCTATCTCCTAATAATTACTATTTTAAAAAGAAATTTCGACATTTTTTATCGACTCGTGGAATCATCGAAAAGATTTTTATGATAATACAAAAAATTTCATTTTCTTCTTTTTACTATCTATTATTTACGCGATATTAAATTTTGTTTCATTAATATTAGAAATTATTGAAATAATTTTTACGTCGTGAATAAAATACCTATGAAATAACATTTTTACAATTATTTTTTATTACCTATCTGTGACATTGTCTTCTGATTTTATTTATTTATTCCTAATTATTCAATTTTAATTTTTCTATCAGAGACATGAATGAACATCTTAGGAATGTACATTTTTGAAAAGATTAAAAAAAAATACATTTATCCTGTTCAATATTGTTCTTTTTTCCTTTCCATTCCCTTTTAAATCTGATTTTTGTAATTTGATCCATCTTCAGTATGTAATCGTGATTCGTTCAGTATAATTGAACAATTTGTTATATAAAATATCTGTGTACTTTTGTCTAAACTCGTTAGGCAAAGTTAGCTCTAGCAGTAAACAGGAAGTAGACGGTGAACGAGTTAATTAGAAACTTTGAGATCTTTGAACGCGTTGGACAGTGAAAACGGTAGTCGCGCCTTTGAGAGTTAACGTGTTCGAAAAGTCTAAGTTCAGATTGTTAACGAGGAAATAATACGAGGTCATTGGGTGTGGCATATCTATTTATTTATCTCTCTTTCTCTTTCTATTTACATATATTTATTTCTCTATCAAATCTCTCTCTCTCTCTCTCTCTCTCTCTCTCTCTCTCTCTCTCTTTCTCTCTTACATTCAGGAAGAGTATATCACAGGCAAAAGGAATTTAAATGGTCCTGATATTCGGCCTCGTATGATGTATGTTATTCATGGAATCCACCTGAACACAACACACTAGAATAGAACAGAACACAACAAAACACAAGAACGTGGTATCTACTCCACCCACAAGACGATGGAAAACGTGAGAGACTTTCCATTCGGTGAATCGCTCGAACGAACAACTCTTACATAAGTCTTCCTTTTGGACCATGATTACGCGTTAATCGAACGTTAGACTAACGCCGATGTTATCGTAAGAAGGAAGAGTAATACGAAACTCCACTCGAAATAATTAATTAATTAATTTAAATAAAGAATTTTTTTTTTCTTTTTTTTTTGAAGCGACTTTACCAATCTTTCGTATGAAACAAAAAAATTGTCTATTTACGTTAAGTATCTTTAGTTTTTATTAAAATTTCTTTTTTTTTATTTTTTTTCCTGTTTTTTGATAATTATTTAATTTCAAATATTATCTACTAATGAAATTGATTAATTAATTAATTTCTTGAAACTTTTTATTACGATTTATATATATAAATTTCATTTTCATTTCTTTTTTTTTTCTTTTTTTATAAGTGTTTCGAAAGAGCAAATACTTACATAGATAATTAATTAAAAATATTCGATTGCTTCGACAAATTGAAATTTATAATTAATCTAACGAAACTAACATAGAATATACATAATAAATTGATTCATAATCAAATTATACGATATATTTACATTTAATGAAATAAATCGTATGATACGTTGAGATTAAAATTAATTCGAATGTATTTTTATTCCGATCCATCTCTCCTATTCCTTTCTATTATTTCTTTGAAGGCATTAGCGAGTAGCAAGATAAGGACGGATATTGATTCTTCCAGACCTTTCCTTGAGCGAACTTTGTTAGAAGAGAAGAAGGAGAAGGAAGAGAAGGAGGAGCAGGAGGGCTGTGGATCGCGTCCATATAAGTATTTCTAGACGAGTGAAAGGCAATAATCTTTATATTTCTCGCAAGAACGTAATAGATCCTTCTCTTGTTACACGAGCTGGAAGTTACGCTAAGGAAAGCGACTCGTCCGGTTCACGAAGCCAAAGCTTTCGACGAATCGCATAGCGTGTCGATTCTCTGTTAAAGAAACATTTATTCTCAATAACCCGTTCGGAATTCAACGATGATAGTCTTTAGGTATGTTAACAGGAAGTTAGACATTAATACAGTCTGGCCTGAAATTTCTCGAATAAACATCGATATGTGATTACTTTTGAATTACAATTTGTAAATGATGTATTTATTAACTATATACATTTAATTGAAACATGTTAAATAGTTTTTCTAGAAATCTATAAGGAAAACAAGATACGCCATGTATACAAAACACGGATAGATACGTGCACATACAATTATATATTAGTAATCATTGTTCAAAATGGTATATGTCAATGTTGTAAAAAAAGAAATTAAATCAAATCTGTATAAATATATATATATAAACGAAAAAATGAAGGAACCTTTTTTCAAAAATAGACTCATATATACATATATCTATACGTCATACAATTTGTACTGTTTGTTCGGAAAAATTGTCGATCATTCTTTATACACAATGTATTACTCAAAAAAAAATTCATCTTTAAAAATTTTCTTGAAAAAATCAAAGTTAAAAGGAAATATAATACAAAGAGAAAAAGAGAGTAAAGAAAAAAAAAGTAGAGTTTACGAAAGTACCGTTCGATGAAGCAAAGGAGGATGAGGAGGAGAACAAGGAAGAGAATGTAGAGGAGGAGGAGGAGGAGGAGGAGGAAAAGGAGGAGAATGTGGAAGAAGAGGAGGAGGAAAAGGAGGAGAATATGAAGGAGGAGGAGAAAGAGGAGAGTGTCGTTTCTCGCGAGGGCGTGACGTCGATAAAACATTATTTACAGCATGTGGATGAGTGCCTGGATGATACACGCGTCGTTCTACTCGCTTCTACTCGCTTCTACTCACTTCTACTCGCTTCTACTCACGCGGGTTTACGTCGTTCGCGCTATTCCGCGTTTACCGGCGTAAATTATCCGGCAACTTACTGAGAATATTTCACGGCGTTGACGGTAAACCTTGCGTTAACGTCCGACTTGCTTGTCTGCGTGAATTTACGAGCAGTGTCAACGCGCGTCTACTTGTGGACCGGACCGGAGCATCTTTGCTTTTTCGCGGTCCGCCTTTTACATCTCTCTCTCTCTCTCTCTCTCTCTCTCTCTCTCTCTCTCCTCTCTCACTCATTCCGTTTTTATTCTCTTTCTCTCTCTCTCTCCCCCTTCCTCTAATATTCCATTTCTATTTGTCTATCTTTCTCTGTCTCTCTTTCACTTTCTTTCTCATATTCCATTTCTATTTATCAATTTTTCTCCGTTTCTCTCTTTTTATATAATTCACTAATTGTTTTATCTTCGATAGATTCTTTTCTTTCTTTTTGCTTTTTATTATTATTTTCAATCGTTCCTTGATTATCATCAGACAATCGTTTATTGATCATATTCATTGTTACATTTTTAAAAGACTATGATTATATATTATAAATTAATTGATTTCGTTTTAGATATCGACGAATTCGACTACGTTTCTTTAGCGATTAATAAAAAGAAATATATTTTGTTGTTCATATAAGTTGGTTCTTATCATTTTTTTTCTTTTTTTGTTATATATTTCTTTAAATATAATTAGAACACTTTATTGTTTATATTGTGTCAAAAGTAAAAAGTGATAAATTGATTCGTTTACATCGATTAAATTATATTTCGTTTTAGATTAGAAATGAAATATATTATTCAGTTAACGTAATTAAATTTTCATCTTTATCATATTTTCTAAATGTAAATAATTAACTATAATATGCTCATTTTATTATTTCTTATAATCATATCAAAATTATAAAAAAATATGATTGGTTGATTCGTTCATATGAATCTTATTTGAAAAAGAATCCATCGAGTATTCTATTATATATCTGCGTAATAATACGTAATCATAATTCTTATATTACCTAAATTTAATGAATACTTTCTACATTCTATTTTTCATTAGTAATACAGAATGGGAAAAAAGTTTCTAGGTGATTTGAAAGATCAATGACTCTTTTATTAAACTTTTTTTAGGTTAATCGTTTCCTTCGTAAAATACAAGTTTCTGGTCTTGTAGTTTTACGATTTAAAAAAAAAAAAGAAAGAAAGAAAATTAGCCTAAAAAATGACGAAAAACGAGCGACTGATATATAAAATCGCGTAGAAACTTTCGTTCGACCCTGTACAATATCCGTTATATACTTTCTCTTAATTATAACCTAGACGATCTGTTTTAAACGACATACATAGGTAAATAAACGAACAAGCTCGACCGATCTCTCTTTTTTACGAGACGATCAATTTCGTTAGAATGATTAGAAAGAACGTTTTCTAACCTCTTGTCTTCGGATAATTAGAGAGTAGAGAAAAATTTCTTCATTTTATTTTTCATCTTCATCTTCATTTTCATCTTCTTCATTTTCTTCTTCGTTTTCTTCTTGTTCCACTGGTTATTGTTTTCTATTCCATCGATCCTCGTTAACGAAAGAGAACAAAACAAATACGTAAAATGGCTTCGCTCCTTGTACTTGGAGAGTTATGAAGACATACACACGTTCCAAGCCATCCATCATAATGATGCCGCTTGGATAATTAATAGCGTGCGACTTATCTCTCTGTAACTGCGATCTTTGTGCGTTGCATTCCAGTCCACGGTAACGCCCCACAGTCTTTGACCAAGCTTCCGAGTTCTCTAAAAGAGAGAAAGAGAAAGAAAAAGAGAGAGAGAGAGAGAGAGAGAGAGAGAGAGAGAAATTAAAAAATCATAGAGAAGCTTACCTAAGTCGAGTAGGTAAAGTATTTTTGGTTAGTCATTAAATCAACCCGTTAAAGGTTTCTACGAATAGACCTAATGCCACCAATTACGTTCGAACACTTAATCGAATAATTATGTTCGAGTGATTAATACGAAAGATATTCTCGTTGTTATTGTGCTATAATGATAAGTAGTTTCCAATTTTTTATGATACGTATGTACATCTACGGAATAGTAACGGTTCTTATGAATTTTTTTTCGACCAATTAAATCGAAGAATCAAACATGTATCCCTCCGCCGCCTATTAGAACAAAACTAGTAGGGTTATTTATTTTTTAGTATTTTCTTGAAATCGTGTTAATGAG
>NC_060958.1:4675712-4718212 GCF_910589235.1 Vespa crabro
ATTTTTTTGTTCTTTGTAAAAGACGAAAATTGAATAATTACGTTTCCATAGATAGATAGATACAATAGCAACGACAATGAACAGGAGGAATAATGAATGACAATTCAAGTCGGCCTTCGGCGTCCTTTTAAGATATATCGTTCTTACTCGAACTTACCTTGTATTTTATTATCCCTTCCCTTTAAGATAATAGTTACTACGAATCTTGCCCCGATTAACGATTCTTATTCTGAAATTTCTTCTTTGAACTTCAAAAAATGTACAAAGAAGAAGATAACAAAGATGAAAAATAAATATAATTAGGCATAAAACGAATCTCTATTCGAATACATACATGTTCACATTCTCGTTCGAAAGTATCGAACGTTTTTCGATAATATTTAATTATTATTAAAATAATCTTTCACAAATGAATAATAATTATTATTTTATCGTAAATATCGATAGATTATTATTTCAACAAGAATTCATATCGATTATCGTCGTTGTTCTTTGATTGATATTTTTTTTTATATATATTATATGTAAGTACACATAATTCTACGTGTGGTAATAACTCTTCTTGGCGTTTCTAAAGTAATTTTAAACTTTTTATTTGGAGTTATATATGCCTTCGGAAAAAAAAAAGAAAAAATAAAAGAGAAGAATAAAGGAGATGGTATAAAGGATAGGAAAGGAAAAAGAGTGACATTACGACCGAAAGAAATATGAGAGACATTCTAAAGGAAGGGTTAGAGCTAGAAAAAGAGTAAGAAAGAGAGAGAGAGAGTAAGAGAGAGAGAGAGAGACAAAGGCGTAGTGGTGACACGCGTCGTTGCGGTTTATTGAACGTCGTCTTCTTGTAAAATCTATGTCGTCTTTTGGTGGAAGTATCCTTTGCTAAAGTCAAATCAAATAAAGGAACACTCGTGGAAAGACGTTGCTGCCGTCAGCGACGAGAGAAGGCAGACACAAAGGACCAAATAGGAGAGAGAGGAAGAAATAAAGAGAGAGAGAGAGAAAGAGAGAGAGAGAGAAAGAAAGAAAGAGAGAGAGAGAGAGAGAGAGAGAGAGAGAGAGTGAAGAAAAGAATCACTGGCGCCATTTACACTAGCAAGAATACGTCGACCGTTAATCACTCGAGCTATTGTAGTCGATTCCACTTAAAAATTTTTCAAGAAACGAGACACTTTCGATTTCGTCAGCTTTTCCTTACTTACTACTAGCCTATTTAAAAACATAAAATTTGTCTTTCTATCATATCAAAGGATTTTGTGAATATTGAAAAACGTGAAAACGTATACGTTTTGAATGAAAGTTATGTGCTAGTGATTCATCTCGATGATTCGTCAGACTTATGAATCGCTATACATATTACGTATAGCTCGTATATTTTATTATCAAAATGGAATTACGTAAATGGATTCAAGATAAAAATCAATGTTAGATATAATGTAATAAAATTTATTTTCTCTCTCTCTCTCTCTCTCTCTTTCTCTCTTGGATCAGTCTATTTTTATTTTTCAATATATTCTTCACTGAAATATATATATATATATATATATATATATATATATATTTATATTTATATATGTATGGTCTATTCCAGAAGCTATATATATATATATATATATGTATATATATATATATATATATATTTATATTTATATATGTATGGTCTATTCCAGAAGCTCTCCGACTTTGTGCTATAACTTTGTACCTGGCTGTGCTTTTGTTAAATATAGATTTTTGTCATTTAGAGGGAACCTTTATGAGTGTCCCTGCCAAATAGCACGGTCCTTCGAGTCTTCAATCAGTCAACAGTACTTTGTTAAATAACTGTTGAATTTCATGCGTGTCATATTTCACGATAACTGAACGTATTGAACAAAGAGTGTACATTAAATTTTGTCGAAAATTGGGAACTAGTTTACCTAAAAATTAGTGAATAATGGAATACGATAATAAGGAGTATTATAAAGTAACTTTGAAACGATTGTGTCTCACAGTGAGAAGGAAACGGGCAGATTTGTGGAGAAGTGGCAAGTGCAGTGATGCTGCACCTGCGGCAATGCATCTGCCTATTCATTGCAATTTTGTTCAGCAATTTCTTGCGATACACAAGATTGTTCAGTTTCGTCAGTCCTTATATAGTCCTAATCTAGGTACCTGCGACTTCTGACTATTTCTTAAATTGAAAAATCTTCTTAACACTAGGTTTACGGGACCCGTCAATTTGACAGATTTCAAACTTTGAAATGAGATACCCAAAAAACCATAACATTAATTTTAATCATTTTGCATCGTAAATTAATCATTTCATCCAAAGAATTTATACACACAATTATTTCTTTCCTAAATCTTCTAAATTTTGAAATTTGTATGTAGTATACCTATCTCTACGAAACCCGTTAAATTGACGGGCTAGCTGATAAAAGAGAAAAGTCGATTGTATGGCCTGAGTTTTAGTCCTTGTCTTTATCTTTATCTTTTTGTCTGAAATCGCTTATCTTATTGCCGAAAAAAACCTTTAAAACAAGAAGCGATGTTCAGTATGATTGTTGCAGTGGCCGAGTAAGAATGTTTTTCAAAGACAGTATGCAAAATTTTCATTTATTGTAGACAGTCTTCGTTTATCGTATTTACAATAGGGTAATTGAATTTGGGCACAGTATTTTTTTATTTTTACCAATCTCCCTTCTTTTCTATCATGAGTAAATCCAGAAGATATAATAAAATATTGAACAAAATTGTCTACATCAATGAAGATTATTCTAAGGATACCTCCGGAGAAGATCAATATGAATTAGACCAAAGCGAAGATGAGAGTGAAAGTTCTAAATATATTGAAAGTGGAGAGATAGAAAGATCTTCGGATAGTGAAGAGGAAAACTTCTTGAAAGTGTGTCGTAACAAGCAAAGTATGCGTATTCTTTCTAGTTCTGACTCCGAGGATGAGAGGACGAGCATTCCAAGCACATCTCAAAATGTAATGAGTGAAATTGAAATTGCAGTTGACGGAACACAGTGGATAAAACTGAAAACAGGTCGATCTAGGAGTAAGACGCCAGTTCGTATGATATTTAAGGATATCGCAGGGCCTACTAGATACGCCAAGAAAAATATTATGTTGGGTTATGTAACTAATGCTTCCGAATTAATAATTGACAGACACATAATGGAACACATAAAAGATTGAACTGAAACCGAAGCATATCGAGTTTTGAAAAAAGACTGGACAATCACAGTTGCTGAGTTACGTATTGTAGTTTTCTAGAAATTCTATATGCCTGGGGCGCATATGAAGCGAGATCATTGAAAGCTTCTTATTTATGGTCGAAAAAATGGGGACCCGTTTTCTTCGCAAACACAATGACCAGAGATAAATTTATAGAAATTCTCAGATTCATACGCTTTGACAAAAAAAAACCAACGATCCGAAAAATTACAAACAGATAAATTTACATTGATATCCGAAATATGGAACAAATATATAAATAATAGTCAGGCTTGTTATAAGCCATATAAAAATACATTGATAGATGAACAATTATTTTCTATAATAATTAAAAAAAAGGCTTTTTACTTATTAATAATTTATTTAAACGTAAAGCCTAATATTGTTCAATTCAGACTTAACTTGAATACATCAATTTTTTAAAGAAAATGATTATTTTCGTTTACCCGTCAAATTGACGGGTGCTCGTAGAGATAGGTATATAAGAAACGCCCGTAAACCTAGTGTTAAGGGAAGAAGATTCAATGATGTGGAGAAAATAAAAAGAAACGTGACGACGTGGCTGTTAGTTACTTCGAAAGCTGAATACAAGGAGTGTTTCCGAAAGTGGAAGAATCCCTGAAAGAAGGTTATAGATTCCAAAGAGGAGTATTTTAAAGGTCATTGATCAGATTTAACTCTTCTTCTGGCTATTATACATAAAATCAATCATTTCTATGACTTTTTAACGTCACTATAATATCTACTAAGAAGTAAATATGACATGTTCACATTGAAAAATCCATATCTACTGTTTACATAGAACATTGACTTCATACCGATAGAGTGGACAATGGTTATCTATCGATAGATGAGAAAAAAAGTACATCATATCTTGAGTGACATCATAAGTCTATATCAGTAATTTTTATCGTTTAGAAAACGAAGTCATCCGATCGATATTCCTACGGACAGGTAAATCGAAGTCTACGTGTTCATCGAACAAGACGGATATCGAATGGCTTATGTGACAACGCGATATATGATATTAGACAAGCTCTCTCTAATCCAATGCGGTTTACGAGCTCTCTCATTATCTCTTTGAATGATCCACAAGCATAATTTAAAATCGGAATTATCACATTGATTTCTAAAGTAACACCATAAAAATAACATAATTGATAATGAAATTTTCGTTCCTCGTGGAAGATTCTATTTTGATATCGATCGACAAACGTTTTTGCATAATTATAGAAGTTATTATGATGATACTTATCGATATTCGTAATAATCGAAGGATATATGCATGAGTAAATATGTATATATGTAAGTCTCCTTTTCATTTTCCATGCATATAAAGAAACATTTAAATGACCATTTATATCAATTTATATTTCGATCGTTCGATTGATCAATCGATCTCGAAAGCAATTTTACGACCGGCTAAATCAAAATCATGTGATTAACTTTTACCCATTCGATATATAAAGCTTTGTTAGATAAAAACAAGAATGATTATATTTCTAATCAATTTCACACATATATATACATATATATATATATATATATATATATATATATATATATCATATAATTATTATTAATGAACATCTTATCTTATTCTTATTATCATAACAAAATAAAAAAGAAAAAAAAATCATTGTCTTCCATTCTTGAATAAGAAATAATTATTCGTTTAACAATGAATATTTTGTCTAACAATAATTAGGTACATATATATATATATATGTATGTATATATGTATGTATGTATGTGTATGTATGTGTGTATGTATGTATGTATGTATATACAGAAATATGTTCGTGTATATATGTATATGTACGTGCATATATGGTTCCTTGTAACGAGTATAGACATTGGCCTTGACACGTTCAACCTTCGAGAATGGCCGACATGAAACGGTTAAACGATCGACTAGTCGTTGCTAGTAAACCGCTACAAAGCTGTCAGAGACGCATACGTACGTACATATTTACGTACGCACGCACGTACGTTCATTCGTTTGTTCGTTCGTCGTTCGTACGACTAGTGCATTCCACGCGTATCGTAGACGTATGCGTGGGTGTGCGTACACGCATACATGTGCCATAGTACGTGCATTAAGTGATAAGCTCGTATTGTGACCGTTACAATGTAGCTCTTTGAAGAGCCAAGTAAATAATTGTACCTTTGTGCCATTACTTCTTTGATATAATCGAACAAAAATATTAGCTTTAGTTAGAATAGTAAATTTACTCTTTTTTCTCGTCTATATTTTTGCGATCAATTAAGTTGTTATACTTTTTTCTTTTTTTTTTTTATTTCTTTTTTAAGAATTTTATTTCATCATTTTTGTGAAAATTTATTGTTTCTATGTCACGTATATATATATATATATACACGTGATATATATACACATATATATGTATATATATATATATATGTCACGTATATATATATATATATATACACATATTTTCAGAATTAGTAAATCTAGTTTTACAAAGTAATAAAATCTATTTTTTATTCCGCTGTACCTATTCTATTCTTCCTTTCTTTTTTCTTTTTTTCATTCATTATTTTCGTAACATTAATATACTTCTTAGAATTTAATTTTATTATTTTTGCAGACATTTATATTTATATATATCATAATTTAAAGTAAATATATAGTTGTAAATATGAAAGTACCCAAAGTAAAAAATCTGAAGGAATCTAATTTATTACCTTACTTTATTTGCTTTTACATCGATTTATATTATAATAATGGAAAACTAATATACATTTACGCACACACACACACAATATATATATATATATATATATATATATATATTGTGTATGTGATATATACATGTTATATATATGTTATATATATAACTTACAATTAGAACATTTTCATAATCATTGATTTATTATCTTATTTATACATAATATACAGGCATATAGACAGAATCGAAATGATAAGTCACTTTTCGAATAAGATGTCCTCTCGGAGATCGTATACTTAAGATCATATATTAATCTCTGATCGTTTGAAGAAGCCGCGAAGCAGACACTCGTTACCGTTAATTGATGCAATCGGTGCATCGGCTTAAATAAGACGACATGGCCACCACAGTAAGGAAGCTGCAGTTTCTGTGTGAATTACTCGTCAAGATCTATGATATATGGAGTGACGTGTTAGAAATACCAGGCAGAGAATATCTCTCTCTCTCTCTCTCTCTCTCTCTCTCTCTTTCTCTTTCTCTTTCTCTTTATCTTTCTCTCTCTCTCTCTCTCTCTCTCTTTTTCTCTCTCTCTCTTTCTCTCCCTCTCTCTCTCATGTAACACGTCTTCATCTTTTCTATCTTTATCACATTCTAAACGTTTATCTCTCGTATTACAAAATTCAAATAAATTTTCAAACGTTGAAAATGAAAACGAATTAGTTTAACAAAAAAAATGGAAATCGAAACGACGAGAGTAGGTATTTTGATATTAAAAGTCAACGATCCATCGACTTTCAGTTTTCTCGAGTCGAGTGTAACGCAAAAGTCACGAATATAGTGTATATATGTGTATGTATATATATATATATATATATATATATATATATATATATATATATAATGCATATGTATATACGCATATTATTCGTTCAACTCTTTCGTGAAATTGCCGGCATATTTCGCAATACATTAGTCGTAAATTATTCTATCGGCTCTCTACGTAAGTCTTCCATGTTCTGTAGAAAATAACACGACGCGTATCCAACGCGAGAAATTAGTACGTTCGTGTGTAGACACGCGTTGGAAGAGGGATACGCGGGCGCTACATCATGTTAATTGGTCTCCCCAGAAACGTGCGATATATTAATGTGCTTTGGATAGTTCCTTCTTGCTGTCGTTGTAGATAGAGACAGAGAAAGAGAAATAGAGAAAATAAGAAAACTAAGCTAATATCTAAAGTAGCTAATACTAACTATACTAATAATAACTAAGCTAATACTAAGATCGTATTAATAAAAAAAAGAGAGAGAGAGAGAGAGAGAGAGAGAGAGAGGGAAAGAGAGAGAGAAAAAGAATTTTTTTATTAAAAATTACTTGTTCCTCTTAACATATACGATGTTCTAAAAAAAAAAGTTTCATAAAATTAATCAATAAATTTTAGATCTGTGTGCGTGCGCATACGTGTAAATAGAAAAAAAAAGAAAAAAAAATATTTTATATTACACTTTACAAATATCACCAAAAAAAAAAGAAAAATATACAAACAAAAATAAAATAAACGAAAAACTTATATATATATATATATAATTAAAGATATAAGTACGAACGTAGAAAAGATGATCTTTCGAAAAATAGTATTCAGGATTCATTGCTGATCATTGTATTAACCTTGGGGAACACGATCATACGTTAACTCGTTACACCTCGAGTATATAGTCACGCTCACCATAATGTATGGTTAATGCCAAAAATTAACATTCAGGATGGTAAGAAGATGGTATATTAGTTAGAATGTTAGTATACATGAGAGGAAGAGAGAGAGAGAGAGGGAGAGAATAAGAGAGAGAAAGAGAAAAAGAGAGAGAGAGAGAGAGAGAGAGAGAGAGAGAGAGAGAGAGAGAGAGAGAGAGAGAGAGTTATGATAAACGTCGTTAGGAAAATCATACAAATAGTTATATGTAAGTTTTACGTATACACGTAAACGCGCGTGCATGCGTGCGTGCGTCTGTGTGTTTGTCTGTGTTTAAACCGCATATGTTATGCGGGCAATGCATTTCTCGTTGCATCGGAATCGCATACCTTGAATCCCTATCGTCTCTTCATTTGTATAGGAATGCTCGTGTTCCACGTAGGTAGTTATCTATTTTTTATCTCTATCCTCTCTCCCTCTCTTTCTCTCTCTATCTCTCTTTTTTTGTTCCTTATTCCTTTTTTTCCTTTTCTTTTTTTTACATTAATAATAACTTTTCTCGTTTCGAGCTGATCAAAATCGTTATAAATTAATTCCAAGTTAACAGCATTAGAATAAAGAAATAAGAAATACCAGATAATGTATGCAATTCGTACATACACCCGTTATAAATGTGAAAAACGTTTAAAGGTTATTAGAGAAAAACGTATATTATGAAAGACGTTCTATTGATAGGTATTCTTGATCGGAACACCGATTAAATTTACTGTCCAGTGTATAAAAACAAAAAGAAAAAAACAATAAAAAAAAAAAAAACCAGAAAAGAAAAGAAAAGATAAAGAAAAATGGAAGGACAGAGACATTTCGATCGGCAATATTAGAAAAACACGTAACTAATCTAAATATAAACATGTAAATATCGTTGGTTAACAGAAAGAGTTTCGTAAGAACTAGAGATATCTACTCGATCGGCACCTGCGATTCCCATTCGAATGAATTTCCAACACGCAATTATGCACTCTTGTCGAAGGAATCGATCCGTAAAACGATAATCTCTATCGCTATCTCTTTCTATATCCCTCTCTCCTTCTCTCTCTCTCTCTCTCTCTCTCTCTCTCTCTCTCTCTCTCTTTCTGTTTTACTTAGAAGCCCGATCGTTGCTACGTTCACAATTAGAGAGTAGAAACGCTTACGCAGCGTGCCGCTTGACGTCTCCTAAACGACACACAGACGTCTTAATAATTATCTTTTATGAAATTGCCAACGATCCTCTTTTAATCCTAATGATTTCTTTTTGGATTCTATCCAAATATCTGCTGGGTGAAAGTTGAAAGAAGATTTTAATTGATTCTTTATCCTTTTTTAATTTTATGAAATATTTTATAAAATAATTACAATTTAATAGTAATATTATATAATACATAATAATGTTATATAATAATGTAATTTGCGTTTACAAAAATCAATTATATTTTAATAATATTATGTAGATATGTCAAAATCTATTCTATTTGATTTTTAAAAAACAATAAAATTTCTTATAATTCTAATTTTTTCTAATTCTTCTCTAATTCTTTTCTTTTTTAAATTATAAGTCTTTTGCCCCAATTAAAAACTATATTCATTCTTGTATACATGATGATATATTTTCTTAATTTATATAACTTAAAAATTATTAATTATCGAAGATTATATTATTTTTATAATATTATATTAAAAAAAATTTCTATCAATATCGCTTATATAAACTTATGTAGAAAAATATAATATATTTAATGATTCGATGCTTCATAGATTTTATATATAACTTTTTTCACTTTTTTCATTCAATTTTCACCTATTCCAAGACATAATTGTGAAACAGCATGATTATGCTTGTATTTAACGAACGTACATCGAGTTATTCGTCGCGCTCGAACAACTCGGAGTCGATGAAAACCATCGAACGTGTTTTCTCGACTTCGAGCTATATGGCTCGAATAAAATATTATATTTTTTTCCTAACACGTGGATCATTCAAATAAACTTGTCGTATAACTGGATTTGCCGTAAAGAAAGTTATTAGCTGACCACTTTGCTTAATATTTTTAACTTTATTTAAGATACACGCGTACGTACATACATACATAAGCACATATAATATTCATTGCAGAAAGAGGATCGTCAGAGAAAAGTAAGAGAACATAAATGAAGGAAAAAAAGTCAATGAATCGTTACACCTACGCCTCCCACGATACACATTAACTTACTCAATCATGGAAACACTTTGTCAATAATTTATCCCTGGTGAATTCGCGCGTGCTCGTGAACGAATAAACGTTTGTGTGGGTGTAGTACTTTCACTCTAGAATCCGAAATGTCAAGGAATCTTCTCTCATCACAACGAACGTTCCATAGATGTCGTAGAATCGTCCCTGCCAAGAATTTCTATTGTTCTATTTGTCCACGCAAAAAAAGCTATGTATTTACATATGTGAAATCTTTTGCTGATCAGCTGATCATGGGTTATTATGAATTTCTATATTAACACATTTTGTTTTTATTCTTCACATTGTCGTAATTATTTGTGAACTAAAAAAAAAAAGATAAATAAAATGATCAGCTGATTATGAGTTTTTATAAATTTCTGACATTTAACATTTCATTTTTATTTTTGATATTTTAATAATTATTTGTGAAATAAGAAAAAAAAAAAAGAAAAAAACAAAAGAGAAAAAAGAAATGATCATCTAATCATAAGTTTCCATGAATTTCCTGTAGGAAAACTAAACGTTACATTTTTCTTTTCGAATTTATCATAATTTTTCGTGAGATAAAAAAAAGTAAGAATTCATTAAGCTAATAGGTACCTATATACTTTTGCTATATCGTATTTTTCCCACTAACTAAAAGTCGTTCTTACGCGTTTTCCATTTTAGAGATAGAATACCTATGTTGTTCTTTCTGGTGGTAAGTGTTGGATACTTATTTCTTTCTTACTTTGAAAATTTATTTTCTGATTAATATTATTACGTCCCTATAAAAGAGAAAATCATTCGAAAGGAAAAGTATAATCTTTGACATTTAGAAATAATATCTATTAGATATAGAATTTCACGAATTACTATTCTATTTCACGGTCTTCGTCATTGTATCGTAATAATAAAGATGATTTATGTTCCTCTCATTAAGTCATAAAAAGAAACCGTTTAGAAAATGGTTCTTTTAAATATGAAAGAAACTCTGAAGGGTTCTTATCGTTAACCCTTTCTCTCTCTCTCTCTCTCTCTCTCTCTCTCTCTCTCTCTGTCTCTCTCTCTTCCTTTCTCTTTCAAGATCGATTAAAACGAAGCCGAAGGACTCTTGGTGCTATAACGATTACCATATTCAAATCGGTACTTGTTCTCGATCGTTTTGCAGCGAAAACCTTTCGGTTTTACGATACTGTTTGAGGAATAACTAAGCGGTCTCGTTGTCCGAGGTGAAACTAAGTTTATTACTAACGCTAGTTAACATCGATGTGTAAATCGACAAGAAAGAGAGAAAGATAAAGATAGATTTGCATATATATATATATATATATATATATATATATATATAGTAGTTGGATTTCATAGAAACGATAATTTCGAAGGAAAGAAAATTGCCATAACCTTTTTCCTGGTCTGAGTAAAAGGTATGCACTTTGGTGGAAAGAAAGAAAGAGAAATAATTCGTAATTGTTAATATTTTCAATCGAACAATTGAAAACGAATGATATTTTAATTAATATTTTCTCCATTGTAAAGAAAGAAATAATAGAAAAAAAAAAATAAAGAGTTAAATCATTTGGGCAAATTTTTTGTTTAACTAAATAAAAATAATAATAAAAATATAATATAAGATAAATGAGAAAGAAAATTAAATTAAGTTAAAGGAGAAATAAAATTAAAAAAAAAAGGGAAAGAAATAAAATAAAATAAAACACGAATATTTTTCAGTTTAATTATATCTTTTTTTCTTTTTTCTTTTAACGCCACGATCGCTTTGTCTCGCAAATATAATACAATATTCAAAGATGATGATTCACGTCGATTGAATTTATGTAATACCTAATTTCAACGGCGAATTTGCGTATCAACAATTCCGATGACTCAAAAGCATCCAAAGGTGTTTTTAATGCGCGTGCTAAAAGGGAGTGGCTCGAGGTCGGCTACGTGATAGGTGCGCGTGAACGCGCGCGTACAACTTAAATGCCAAAATGCATATGCGATCTCGTAATTACCCCCACCCAAGATAAGGTTCCTTAATGATCGACTCATTACTAAATGCCACTCGGCTTCGTAGTGCGACGCAAGGTGTCAGGTTACTTAATGGTAGCAATAAAAACAGCAGCAGCAGCAAGTTTCTTGCGCGCACAATTAAAAGTGTTCATCACCTCTGATTTTATAATAGTTTACGCCAACAATAAGTACAGGAGTAATTCTTAAACGATTTTGTTAAGCAAGATTTCACTTTAAAGATAAAGGTTCAAGCGAGGACATGGCTTTTTCAAACTTTTGAAAAAACTTTATTTTCTTTGAAAAAAAAATTGTATCAAAAAATTGTGTTTTTTCAACAATAATTTATGCATAAACTATTATATACACGAAGTACAATAAATTAATGTTTAAACAATAATGTAAATTCGTTTAAACATTACATGGTTTTTAACACGTGTTAAATATAAAATAATTTTCATTTAATATTTCAATAAAGTTAGATTTTAACTCCTCATTGTCTTCGCGTAATATTTACAAACAGATTTTTGATTGATTTTGACAGTTACCAAATGAGTTTTAACGAGCGAAAAACTCAAAATAATTTAAAATTTCAATACTTAAAAATGTTTAATTTTATTAACATTAAAACAATGTACGAAATACATGAACTATAATTAACTAATATTTAAACAATATATCTTTCATAAGCAAATGCCAACATATTTTAATACCTTTCTAAAATCTTTTTAATCTAATTCCAACTAAATATTGAAATTACTTACATTTTATATTGCCAATTATACTTTAACAGATAAATAGATTTTATATAGAAGAATTCTAAAATAATTTCTTAGAGAACCGAATAGATAACTTTTCTATCGCATCGTACTTATATATTTCCTATTTATTTTTATTTACTCTTATTAATTATTATTTATAAGTGTCGGCTGAAATTCTTGGGTGAAGCTCTCGGGTGTGGGCCTTTGGGCGGGTTGCTGTCTTAGCATCGTCTAGAAATCCTTAGGAAGGGCCCTTGGCTACAAATGGTGAAACCTGATTCGATAATATTTGCGATATATCGAAATCATAGGAGACAGGAGTACTAACGAGTAACTGGCTGCATATTTCAAAACATTTCCAAATTCTCTACATTCTAATTTTAGCTAAACATCAAAGTACTTACACTTTTTTTATATCTGATAATAGTTCGAAAAATAAAAAGATTTGATATAAAAGAATTTTGAAATAATTTCATTGAGAAACTCATAAAAAGATTGTCATTTTTTTTATTGTTCTTATATATTCTTAATTATTTCCATTTATCATCATTTATTCTCAATTATTCTCATTTACTTTTGTTTGAGATCTGAAAGAATGTAGAACGACAATCACCTCGTTTTTTTGCTTTGCTTTGATTTTTATATAATAGTAGTAATAGTTGTAATAGTATAAAAGAGTAGAATTATCGTTAGCCCGTGGATCTTCACCAGCTACAACTTCTATATGGTGAAATCTGGTTTGGTATTACTTACGATATATTGAAATCTAATAGTAAATCATATAATGCAAGTCTTACCGTGCTAATGGCTGCGTATTTCAATGTATTTTTGAAAATTTTTCGATCTTATTTAGACTAAACATTAAAGTATTAATACTTTATATTGCTAATAATATTTCTACAAATAAATAGATTGGATATAATAAAATTCTATAGACAAATATAAAGTATATAAAGTATTATATAAAAATTCGCGACTAAAATCAAAATTTTATCGATTATTTAATTAAAAATTATAATTAATGAATATATATTTATACATTATATATTATTCTCATAAAAATCAAAATATAGTTCATTTCTAGATTATAAATGAAATAGAACTCGGTACTATTTTTTTTTTGTAGTTTCTCTTATAGAAGTAATTTTTACTATTATTACTATTACTACAGTAATAGTAATAATATATAATATAATAATAAACATAATGACAAGAAGAAATAAGAAAAGAAATACACACATATATATTATATATATCCTTTATTATATATATATATTATCCTTTTTTATATTATCCTTTATTATACTTGTATCGTAAAATAAATGCGTTCCGGCACTGTATCGTATCTATCACGGATTACTGCGACAGGTACGCCACCATTAAAGAAGAATATAAATGTAAGAGAATAAAAAGTATGAATTATAATACACCCTCCTAACACTATTTATTCCAACCCACACAAACTTTATTAGTTATATTAGATACGAGAGGGGTATAACCTATACAGGCTTATAAACTAATACGATAGAACGTATAGCGGAAATAGTATTCCTCACTTACGCTTGTAGTTAATATTTTATCCATACCTGTCGCTGAAGTCACACATACTTCAAGCAAAAAGTGATGAATTACCTTAAATCGTACACGCTTATAACGCTTACACGGTCTCAAACTCACGCAAATTTGCAAAAGGTGAATAAGCGTTCTTTTACTTGCTCACCTGAATATGTTACCATCTTACGAAACGCTTTTACATGTGTCTTACGTCATTCTCTCTCTCTCTCTCTCTCTCTCTCTCTCTCTCTCTCTCTCTTTCTCTCTCTCTCTTTCTTTTTCACTGTTCTTGTTTTCAATAAAGACATTTTTATATTCGTTCTCGAAATTATAAGATGATCATAGCAGAAAACTAATTTATTCGATAATATTGAGAATAACTACCTGTGGTAATATAAATAAATCGCCAATAATTATAATATATTTATCAGATCGATTAGAAAATACGCGCATAAGCTTATCTTTAACTTCTTTAACTTCTCGCCATTTATGTAATATATCTTCTTTTTTCCTTTTGATTAATTTCGGTTATTTTCCCGTGGTATAAAAAAGATTTATAACACACATTTAGTGATTATATTAAAAGATCGATAGGATCAATCATTTTACAGTATATCGAATATTATACAGTATATAATCTTCTGGTTCTTGTTCAGTTTCTATCGACAAGCAAGTCCATTAGAAGTGGTAGTTGGTTCAATCGAATCTCCCCATCTTATTCTCAACCCCTTCTCTTACGACAAGGAGATAAAGTCTTAGCAATAACGTTCTAATGTTTCACTGGTCAAGTTAACGATGCGTCGCCGAGCAATCTGTCTGACTCGCTTTTCTATCGCGAATTGACTCCAGGACAGCTTCTGGAGATAACTATTGGAGAGTAAAGATGCACGGATGTATTTGAATATACATATATACTATGTATATATATATATATATATATATATATATATATATAATATAAATATGATATGTATATATTGATACATATATATATGCTACATCTACTGTCTTATACATACATAGTACTACCGTATAACGTAGATACAGCTTGCACGATCACTTACTTGTTTGCTTGCTTGCTTGCTTGCTTGCTTTTATACCGATAGAGAAATACACTGACTTTTGATTTATTAGACCACATTCTACCTTCAAGCTTCTTCTGGCCCTATTTATATTCCCCATACGACGAGCATCCATCTTCTAACGTCCCATCGCAAGCTTCTCTTAATCTCATGCTCGATATCGGACCTCTTTTTTCTTCGATATCGGTCAGGTATCGCAAAGAGACATATACTATTTTTGCTTGCATCGTTTTGTTCTCTAAAAATAGATGTTTTTCTCTTTCTGATAACAAGGAAACATTGACGAACTCGTGATACGATTAATGAAATTTTGTGGTAATATTTTGATTTAAATTAGTTTCTTTGAATGAAATATGATTTATCTTTTTTTTTTATATGTAGGATTTAAAAAGAACAATTTTTAATGGAGGATTCTATAATGGGGTATCAAGAATTGTGAATTTTTTTGTAGAAAAAAGATTTCTTTCTTTAATGAAAATTTTTTCATACCTGATTATGATTATGACCATTTTGATATTGGTTTTTTACAGGAATAAAATATGGTATTTACGAGATATGTAGATTTTTATACGATTTAAAAAGTCATTAAAATTTTCATGAAAATTAGTAATTTATAATTAATAAAATGATCTACTCTTATTTTTCTTTTAGATTGATTTTTTTTTCTTTTACATTGATCGAGATCGATTTTGTAGATTCGAAATTGAAGTACTGCGAAAGACTTCGTCGAAAACTCGCGTGCGAACTCTCGACTGTCTTACCTTTTAAAGGATACCCTTGCAATGATTATCTCACAAATTGAACGGCACGTCGGAATAATTACCGTTGAACGATTCGACCCTTGTACTCTAACGTCGCTTTGAAGAATCTCGTAACCCTTCCCACAGTTAGATGAACACGATTGCAAGCGTGTGATTTCGTTCGAAGTAACCAAAGATGGTTGGTAATCGTTAATCGATTAAATATTAGTTTAATTATTACATTTCAAAAAAGATCATCCATGTACAATTATCAGTTTGCAATTGTACTACTTAATCGTGGCAATCACAGAACTCAAAAACAATAAATTTTCATCGTAGATTGAAACGTAAGAAACAGTAAAGATTCATGCATAACTCGTGATTGCTGAATCAATCGTGTACCAATCGCGTGTTCGTAATACGATCAGAATTCGAGAGTATAACGACTCTATTCTTGACCGTCTTGAAAATTTATTTCCTTTCCTAAGATCGCCATCGGCTTTTCGTTGTACTTATACATATATGTATATGCATATAACAACACACCAGTTCCTATCTACTATCTCTTCATAACGATAAATCCTTTCAACTAGAGACAGAGAAGAGGAGATATGAGTATGAAAGAGAGAAAGAGAGAGAGAGAGACAGAGTGAGAGAAAGAAAGAGAAAGAGAGAAGGAAGTAGGTACTGTAATCGATACCTCGCGACATAGAGGAAGACGGAGGAGTAGAAATCGTACGGAGAGTGCGCAAGTATTGAACGATCCGAGAGGAAAAATAGTAGATATATAATAGAAGTAGTCCTAATTATGTAAATCGGATTCATAAAGTAGATTTCTAAAAAGATATTCTCTTAGATTAGAGAAAAAAGAAATCGATATACTTTGTCCTTAAAAAGATCAAATGTTTTTCTGAACCTAGACACTTGAACATTCAAAATGAAATAGACTGGAACTTGGATTATTCAGTAATGATAGATTCGAAAGCTATCTCTTCTTACGATCTAGTATTAGAAAGCATCTTAAATATAGATTAACCAAATGAATTATATTTAGTAATTCTGACGTATCGTATCGTAAGAGATATCGTGATATTTTGAAAGAAAATTAAAGAGAATAAAAAGATATCGATTATCATAAGGAATCGTATAAAAATTTTTCTTTGACAGAGCCAAAAAAAAGAAACTAAAATTCAGGTAAATACATTGTCTCCACCGAAGAATCGATTTATAAGCATAAAGATTAAAACGACGAGAACTAACGAAAATAGCCGGGACTCTTCTCTGACGTTCTATCCTAAGCGATACGAATTACGACAAATTCGTATATCACGTTGATGCATAACATCATTCCATCATTGCACTGCTCTGCAGAAAATAAAGCTTAAGTAACTCCTCGTGAATCCATCGGATCATCGGCTGCATTGCAGATTTCAACGTTGGTATTACACCTAACTGTGGTCTGCTAATCTCTTGGTCCATGTTTTCATCGTGGTGGCGAATCACTCCCATCAGGAGGTAAGCGTAGTCCAGGTGCGCGGAGAAAAATGATTACTAGACCGTCGTACACCGACGCCAAGAGGCTCGTCCCTGAGAAAGAAAGAAAGAGAGAGAGACAGAGAGACTAAGATAGTTTCTCTCTATCTCTTTCTCTCTTTCTCTCTCTCTCTCTCTCTCCCTCTCTCTCTCTCTCTTTCTTTCTCTTTCTCTCTTACTCACTTGGCACAAACCAAGGCGGATGCTGCAGGGACGCGAGATTCTTGGCAACCGAACGGTTGTCTCTCTAAGTTCGTACCACCATAAGGATCGCGGTCGTCGGATGTTTATATTCGTGATAGTGCCTCTCTCTGTCCCCAAATAACCGGCGGACCTATGGCGACCGATTCTCGTGGACGCTTCGTGCTACGATGCATCGGCCGACTCCAAATAGCGACTCTTTCTCTCTCTCTCTCTCTCTCTCTCTCTCTCTCTCTCTCTCTCTCTCTCTCTCTTACTCACTCACTCACTCACTCACTCACTCACTCTTTCTCGCCCTCTCGTTGAGAGGAAAGAAATATCGTCACGATCCACGGTAATTTGTGTCCCATCCGCTGTGGTACAAATTAACCCTAATAGCGTCCAATGTCGAAAATTTCGCTTAGTTTGCTTGTATAACTAAAAATATCGATTCTCCGTTCGATCATCGAGTTTAAAAGATTGATAAAGAGAGAGACAGAAAGACAGAGAGAGAGAGAGAGAGAGAGAGAGAGAGAGAGAGAGAAAGAGAGAGAGAAAAAAAAGAGAGAGAAAATCTTCATGATAAATTAGAATTTGTATTATTTCAACGTCATCTTTGGTTGATCCGTTGTTCGACGAATCCTCAGACGATGAAAACTTTAGAGAAGGAGAAATCCAAGCAAATCTCTTCTCATAGAAAATAGAAGAAGTACTCTGCGCTGAGGAATCTTGGCGCCACCGATCTCACTTACGATGCTCGATTTTTCCTGCGTACTTGTCGGCCGTTATGCAATGTCGCGGAGGACGATCGTTATTTCGGGCAGCCCTTTGCCGAGCCGAGTCCGAAGACGCTTATAACTCGCTGGAGAGCCATGTATCTTCTCTTGGTAGAGACACCAAACGTGTTCGATTGCATAATGTCTTCTTTGAGCGGACCGACCGACGACTCGATTCCAACAGATAACGCACGAGTTAATTAATTCGATAGCGCGAGTGGTGCGTCCTTTCTCTTCTATCATTCCGTTAAGAAGAGACTACGAAATTTGCTCTACGAATCTACTAATCCTTTCACGTTATTCGGTATTTAAATTATTTTAGAACTTTATACAGAATTAACGTTATGTTTAGGTAGTTGTTTTATTGAAATAATTTCATGTATAATATTTCTTTCTTTGTATTGTTTTTTTTTTTGCAAGAATGGTATATCACGAACGAACTAACATAAATATACTTGTTAAAGATTTTTATTGAAATATACGTTATACTTAATTTGATTAAAATTAAAATTAGTTTCAATATTATTTTATCATGATATAGTTCGGGAGGAATGTTCTTAACGAAAAATGATTTTAAGGGATATCTTTTATGTTTCTAATTTTTTATTTGTTTTTATTTCTTATTTTTTTTATTTTCTTGCAATCGTTCATAATTAAATCCCAGATATAGCATCGTAGAAAATTAAAAAGAAAAGAAAAAGCTAACTAAAGAATGTTTGAAAGTTATTATACAATTGCAAGTTCATTTCGAATTAAACTTCGATTGAGTAAGTTTACATACTCGATATAAGACTTTGTACTCGGTTTTATTCATTCTAGGGTAACGTTCGTGTTCGTGACACGCCTATCCAATATCGTTTGCCACGATGTTCGCGCCGTAATTATTCTACAAGATGGGGCGCGCTTCAATGCACGCGAACAATGCACGCACGCGTAAAAGCATCCTGAAATTTATGGACCGCCGACGATTCTTCTCTCCCTGGCCATCTCTCGTAAACGATTTACATTTTTTTCTTCCATTATCCTTTCCACGCTTTCCTCCTAAATTCTATTTGAATTCGACTAACCATAACGACTCTAACATTTTATAGTATGTCTAAATTATGCGCATAAAATTAATTTAACCCTATGTGATCTAATTTTACTTTTTACTCTTTTTTCTTTTCTTTTTTGTTTTCTTTACTAAAAAATAAAATTAGTATTACGATGTACTCGATAGATACAACTTGTATTTAATTTTCGATATGCATTAAGAGAATTAATTTTACGATCAAAAAGAAAAAAAGAAATGAAATAAAATTCAAGATATGCGATTTCAAAGTTACATGACGTTATAGATAGTTCAAGCGATCAGTATCATTTTGTAGAACACGAGTATATTTAAAAATTTGCATATTTGCATTAACGAGATATACCATCAATCAAAATGTTACATGCATACATATGATTAAAAATAATAATAATAAAAATAATAATAATAAAAAAGAAAGAAAAGAGAAAGAAAAACGCTAAATAGATCACCATTAAATTAACTAACCTTAACGACTAATCAACGGATAGGATATGTATTTACCTGTACATATGGAAGTGTCTCAAAGAAACGTCGATCATTTTCTCTCATTACAGAAATCGACCTCGTAAATCGAGGATGACCTAAGTGGATATTCCCAGGTCGGTCTGCGTCCTTCGTAGAAGTTCTAATCACCGAAATGACACGCTCGACAAGGAAGAGTTAAACGTATGTGAAAAAAGCTGCGTTCGCATTCCGCTTCGTTCTTATTTGCTCGACAATAACGTCGTCGTCGTCTTCTCGATAGAAAGAAAAGGGAGAAAGAGAGATCAAGCAAACTTCGTCTCTTCACGATCTTGTCTTCTAACGGTCATAATGCTTGACCGTTAAGACGAGCGTATTAAACGCAAGTTTTTCATCGCATCAAATTCAACGACGACGACGACGACGGCGACGACGACGTTGACGACGTTCAACAAACGCGTTTCTCTTATTCTGGCTATCCTTTAATAGCAAAGTATAGTCCTTTCTTAAATACACTGTCTTATGATTTATTATCGCCGACGACGAGTGGCTCTTCTCTCGATAACTTCTTTAGCCACGACGTTAGAGTTAGAGACACGCATTAGAGAGTTTCGTTCTTGGTGAATTCGACGTTGCGTATCGGCACTGAACAGAAAGAGAGACACAGAAAGAGACAGATAGATAGATAGACAGATAGAAAGGGAGAGAAAGAGAGAGAGAGAGAGAGAGAGAGAGAGAGAGAAAGAGAGAGAAGGAACGAGAACGGATTCGGAACCGAGTGCGAGTCGTGGACCAGTTCCAAAGTAAAGCCAGGCGGCATTCATCACGTTTGGATTATTCGCCTGGGATTTCGCATCTCGGCTCGTCTTTGCGCTAAATTTATATGCTAGCCATCGTTATATGTAACGTCCAGCTTCTCCCCCTCTTTCTTTCTCTTTCTATCTATCTATTTATCTATCTATCTATCTCTTTTTCTTTTTAGTTCATTAACGTACATCATCGATGGTAAGAATTAAACGAGTTTATAGATCAGATACTTATCTCTTTCTTTCACTGTCTCTCTCTCTCTCTCTCTCTCTCTGTCTGTTTTTTTTCTTTCTTTCTATTTTTCCGCAAAATTTCTTTTGAAGTAACTCGTCCTCCTGGTCGGATCAGTGGCAGAGCAGGCACGCGCAAAGTAAACTTATACCTCTAACGGTCGCTTAACCGTTTCATCGAACCGTTCTTCCGCGTATGAAATGGATTCCGAGGGATCGAGAAGAGAAGAGAAAATAGATGATCAGAAATCATGGTCGTGCCACGAGTAACCTTGCAACAGGAAGCCAGAGGCTGTTCAGTATCACGGAACGTCTTCGGTTGCCGATCAACCGCAAATCTCTTTCTCTGATGCTTATTTCCATCTAACTCTATCTCCCTTTGTGGATATTAGTTGACGCCTCTATACCGTCCAGACAAATAAAATGTTTGAGTTTCGCGCGACCACGTGGTAGGTAATTTGAAGAGGTACTCGAGATATATCTATACACACACACACACACACACACACACACACACACACACATATATATATATATATATATATATGTAATAAAGAGGGAAAGAGAGAAAGAAGAGAAGAGAAAGGTGATGCTGTTCACGGAAGAGGTGGGACTTTATCATTTGCGGTTGCATTATTTTCTCTCTCTCTCTCTCTCTCTCTCTCTCTCTCTCTCTCTCTCTCTTTCTTTCGTTATAACTAATTTAGATTTATTTATTACTTATTTCTTTTCCTTTTTATTCATACAGTTTTTTTATAGAATTTTAAGATTCGCTTCGATGATTATGAAAATGATCTAAGCCGAAAATATACGATTTTTTAATTTTTCTTTTATCATCTTTCTATAATTTATAGTATATCGTTGAAATTAATAAAAAGAATATTAACTTCTTCGTTAAAGTAAATCGATAACAGTCATTTCTTTTCTATCGTAAATTATGCTTATTTTTTATCGAAATACGTCTTATGCAACCCTATCGTATTAATCCAGGAACGAACCGAAATGCCACGAAGAAGGCGCTCCAACTTCATATGTATGCATTTATGTACGTATATACTTACATACATATGTATATTCTCTAGAGGTAATCTGGAAGGGGGAAAAATCGCGAGAGAATCAAATACTTGCGTAACTCAACACGAATGAACGCGAGCTGGGATTTATGTAATATTTATCCGACAGTCATGGATAAATTTCCATGAATAGATCTTTACGAAACGATGTCTCGAGTAAATCGATTGCATCGCGTATAAACTCGGAAAACGGCGTATCGGGAATGCGTTTTACTTGTCAATTGCAAGATTATTGCATATAAAATAAGAAAGTCGATATATTATAGAAAGTACATATTCTTTAACGCAATTCAAATATATTGATGATGTAATATCATATATTTAAATATTATGTAGGATTATTGAAATAAATCGATTTGCTTTAGATGGCAAGTCTTTAAAAATGTAACTTAAATAAAAAATATATAAAATTTGGATTTCTTACTTAATTAATGTTACATCGGTTTACATTATAAAGAACTTATATATATATATATATGTGTGTGTGTGTAATTTATGCCACCTTTATAAATAAAAATATTAATAGAGATATATCTATATTACTTTCAAGTTCAACATTTTAATCTTAATTGATTCACACGGTGTATAATTTCAAAGTTAATTTACATATTATAAAAACGAAGATCGTTAAAATGTAAAACAAAAAGCTGCGAAAATTCTCTGACTTCTCTTATCATGTTTATCATCAAGTAAATCCCACGTTTAACCTAAATTTATAAGTCGAAAAGATACTTCATCTGAAATTTTTTTTTCTCAATCGATAAGGATGAATGGAAAATTTCCTGTCGATATCGTGAGATGTGAGTAATCTCTTCCGTATTTTAACGCTTCGGTGCATTAAGACGGCCTTTTAAATCACCATTATACACACATACTATATATATAAAGTGTCACATAGAAAAATATCCACCAGGATTATCAGATGAAATTTAGTGACTTTTCGAAAAACTCCGGGACAGGTCAATTTTGTTTTCGAGGAGGACAGATTCTTATCATAAATTCACTCCCTTTGAGCTAACCTCGTAAAGAATCTGACAATACCCTCAGAAATGTTAAACGGTAACAGGAATCAAATGGTACATCATTTGAAAGAGCTTTTAATTTTATTTACAATAGTACTATTATTTTAAATTTCGAGTTTAATTACTTTTCTATTTCTAAAAGATTTTTGTGCAAGTTATTATCCCTAAACTGGGTGAATTAATTCATGGACTTGTCCTCATCGAAACAAAAATTGAGCCGTTTCGATGTTTTTCGAAAAAATCATTAAATGTTGTAATAATCTTGTCGGACACTTTTCGTTGGGACACTCTGTATATATTTATGTACATATGTATATGTATACGAATGAAATAAAAACGAAGAAAATGCATTTAACGCGTGTATTCAGGCACGTTACTACAGAGGCTGCTGTTCATTGCGGTGGACAAGAGACACGGATACTCCGGAGAAATACGCGATACCGTAGCTTCCCGATATTCTCAAATTTCTACGAGCAAGAGACAGTTATCCACAGACCGTTCATCTACCGATTCGATACCGTACGAGATTCCATCGAAAATTTCTGAACCAATAAAAACTCTTCTGGTAAAGCCCCATATCGATTTTTATTAAAATTTATTTATTAATTTTTATTGATATTAATAAATCATAAATAAAATTTCATCACGTAGAAATTTTACTTTGATCACTCTAGGAAAATTAATTTCTATCAAATTTTCATGTAACATCGACTTTTTCTTCTCATTCGTTCTTTTTATTGTTTTTATAAAATAATATATCACAATAAAATGTTATAAAAATGTTTATCATTGTTAAAGAAAAAGTGATTAATTAAAATAATTCATTTTCGATCATTTAACGTCTACTTCATTTTTTGATAACATATATCTACATATTCGTTCTATGTTCAACTTATCATACATCATATTTTTTCTTGTTTTTCATTTTTTTTTCTTTTTTTTTTTTTTTTTTTTTTTTTATTAAAGAAGATACCTTTGGTCTCTAAAATTCGACCGGAAGATCGACCGATGATACAGATAGTATCAAAAAAGGAAAAAAACGAAGGAATCGATGAGATTTTAGCAAAATGGAACGTCCACAAATCTAAAAAATAAAAAAAATACCTTGTCCCTTGAGTATATTTTTTGTGGTTATTATTAGAAATATCTGTGTAAATTATTAAAAGTGAAGATACTTCGTTCAAAGAAAAATGTGGATGTGATTTTTCTATTTTCTTTTTTACGAATATGATTTGATCTTTTCGTTAATTTTTAATGCCGATCTATTTAAAACTTCAAGAATCTACATTTCTTTTTTTTTTTTTTTTAACTCGTCATATAATGAAAGCAAGCAAACGCGTGCGAGTCTTAACGGTAACAACGAGCCACGCGACGCGCGACCCGAACAGATCCGTTCTTTCGAAGGCGAAACTTGCGTTCGAACTGACGAACGACCAAACTCGAATACGACGTGTCCGTATTAAGTAATGTTGACCTTAGGGTCGTGCCTTTGAATCGTTATCCTTCATAAAGAATCTTTCTTCAAAAAATATGAAAGTAGCATAAGTTGAATGTCCGATTACTTATTTCGTATATTTGAACATTATGAAAATGTAATGCAATTAAAAATGAAATATATAAATTAGATCACATTTATGATTTTCTATTCGTTTAATGATTAATAGAAAATGTAGAAAAAGTTTGAAATTTCATTTTATGATTAATAAAAAACGTAGAAAAAATCTGATTATTTATTTTGTTTATTAAATTGATTTACATTAAAATAATATAATACAATTAAAAAGAAATATACGAATTAGATCACATTCATAATTTTCAATTCATTCAATGATAATAGAATATGTAGGAAAAGTATGATTATTTATTTTGTTTATTAGATCGACCTACATTATAATAATATAATACAATTAAAGAGAAATATATGAATTAGATCACATTCATAATTTTCAATTCTTTTTATAATAATAGAAAACATAGAAAAAGTCTGTTTATTTATTTTATTTATTAGATCTATTTACAATATAATAATATAATACAATTAAACAGAAATGTACAATTAGAAATATATATAAATTACATGTAAAAAAAGAAAAAGAAAGAAATGATTACTTCTTTACAATCCACTTTATCCTGTTTAACTATTACAAAATATAAACTTAATACAATATTAATATTTTATATATTTGGTAAATATTTTTTAAATCATTTTCATTCTACGAATAAAAAAGGCAAAGATCTTTTTACGGTACACAAAAGTCGGAAATAATTTCTGGTGAATTTATTACAAAGATTCGATAACAAATTTATGCGTGTATAGGTGCCTGCGTGCGTGCGTGCGTGCGTGCGTGCGTGCGTGCGTGCGTATGTGTACATGTGTATGTGTGTAAAGAGCTCTTACATTTCTCGCCACTCGAACTCTTTTTCGACGTATATTAAAGCGGCGCTCCTCTCGGAGAGGAGGCCGCGACACCCATCCATGAATTTATGCTCGTGAACTCCGGTGAACTTCCGAACCCGTTGTCTCGTCTCCTTCTTCGAGGACAATGACGAAGGAATGGCGGCATCCATCGCAGCATGCGTGTCGTTGCCCACGAATACGACCGTATCTCATTCGGTTCTCTTACGGGACTTTAGGGTGGTCCGCCCGTTCCTCGTTTCTTGTATTGCAAATTACACTTCCGCGACTTAAAAACCCTTGGTCGTTTTCGAAAGGATGACTTCGAACGAATGGAACGCAGTCTTGTTTCCTTTACGAACAAGAAAGAGAAACATAAATCGTAATGCGTCTTTACGATCGTTAAAATTAAACTACGGGATACAACTGCATTCAGTATGGTTCGTTTTCTCCTAAAAAAAAAAAAAGAAAGAAAAAACATATTGTAGCAGAGCGTGGTTTCGATCCACGGACCTCTGGGTTATGGGCCCAGCACGCTTCCACTGCGCCACTCTGCTATTGTTGAAGGGCTTCTCAGTTTGAAGAAAACTGAGCACACTTTTCTTATATTATATTATATATATGTGTATAACATTTTTTGTATATGATAATAATGATTATACACATAAATTCTCTCTCTCTCACTCTATAAAAATATTATTCGGAAAAAATCATAAATAATTACACATTTATTATACTATCGATGATAATAATACTACTATGACATATACTATGATATATATATATATATATATATATATATATATATATATATATTAATAATATAAATATAATAATAAGAAAAACTTTTAAATGATATAAATAATATAAAAAAAATAAACTTTCTAATCGCTTCCGTTCTAATTAATTTGCATGAGTAAATATCAAACTACATACCTTATATTCATATACAAACATTTAAATGTATACACTTTATCCTTCAACTCTTACAATCCATTGTTTGTAATTCCTTTTCTAAACGTAGTTAGATTTATGTGCTATTTGAAAAATTTATTAACGAGAGATAAAGAAAAAGAGAAAAAGAGAAAGAAAGAGAGAAAGAGAGAGATAGAGAGAGAGAGAGAGAGGCAGAGAGAAAGAGAGAGATGCAGAGAGAAAGAGAGAGATACGAACTCTTTGCACGAAGGCAAATAAGGATCTCGTGCGATCCAGGTGCGCTCCTTTTTAAGATCCGCGATCTTAAAGCAGTCTCTCGCCCTTATCCTCGTCCCCATCCCTCGTCTCTCTTCCACCTCCTCCTTCTCCTTCTTCTCCTCTTTTTTCTTTTTACAAGAGTCTTTCTCGTGCTCTCAGTCTCCCGCACACTCGATGCACTTCGTCGTGGCACGTGCTCGTTCTCTCGTGGTCCAGCGCGTTACGCGACCTCTCCGAGAGGAGACCGAGGGCGTACGACCTATTATAGCATGCTTACGTACGCATACTTACACATACACACATACACATTTACACACACAGATATAGTTGAAGAAAGGTGGGCGAGTTTTCGCGAAGTCGTTACTCGAGCAAACGCTTTAAGAGGCGGCTTTTAACAAAGCGAAGCTTGCCTTCGGTTTAGCTCTCGCTTCGGTGACCAACACCCTCTCTTTCTCTCTTTCTTTCTCTCTCTCTCTCTCTCTCTCTCTCTATCTATCTATCTATCTATCTATCTGTCTATCTATCTATCTTTCTCTCTTTCACTCTCTTATTCGTCTTTCGCTTCCTCCTGACGTCTGACTAAGCGTTCTATTTCAAAACACCCTCTGAGGCTGAGTAATCCTTACTTGCGCGAGTAGTCACGTGGGTCCTCACACACCGAGGTGTCCGCGAGGATATCCCGGAAATTGAAACTGAAATGACCAAGACGGTATCTTCTCATATAAAATAACACGTAATCTGTCTAATATACAAATATGTATATGTATCTAGATAGACGTTAAATGTTTATTATAATTATTTTAATACTGTTAATGAGATAGAACATTCTTTTTAGAAAATTCTATTACTTTCTCAGTTTTAATATATCGTTGATAAGTAGATTGATTTATCGTGTTTGTTATAAATAACAGACGTATCTATATCGGAGATAAACAATATTAGATTTTTTACATGATGTAAACTGTAAAAAAAGTAAAAACAAAAATAGAAGTTTATTTGTCTGTAACGCATCAGTTTGATTATGTAACAAATAAAGATATAACGGATTATTTTTATCTCGTTTATTTTCATTTTTCTTTTTATTTTTTCAAGTTTTTTTTTTTGTATTTTTATCAAACTTATTTTCATGAAAAATGAAGTAAAATAAAATAAAATAAAATAGAAATTTCTTTTGAACAACCTTGGTTGCTTATGTCGCTAGCTTAGATCGTCGTAGATGCATGGAAACGTTATTGGATTGTGGAAATAGCTTTCTTACTTACTATCCTCTGTAAGACTAGGCGATATCTTGGTGCAACATAGAGCATTAAATCAAAGTGCATACTCATGTATGGGTGGTGCGTAGAGAGACCGTACTCGGCGAGCTGGATTCGACGGTGCACTTAACAAGTCGCCCACGTGGCCCGCATCGATCGCGCGACACCGATCCATGAGGAGGCTGTGTGCATGCTTGTAAACGCAAGTCGAAGTGCATTAGAAGAGAACGGTATGCACGTCTACCTTTCTGTCCTCTCTTTTTCTTTTTCTTTTTTTCCACTTCTTCTTCTCTTTTCTTCTCTTCTCTACTCCTCTTTTCTCTTTTTCTTTTCTTTTCTCTTCTCTTCTCTTCTCTTCTCTTCTCTTCTCTTCTCTTCTCTTCTCTTCTCTTCTCGTCTTCTTTTTCTTCTCGCACCTTTAATGTCGATAGATGTGTTCTCGGATGACGAAAAAAGAAAAGAGCTCTAACGATACCAAATCAAGTAAAGACACGATATATGTAAGTAGTACGTGTTTGTACAACGCTTTACAACGTTCTCTTAATATTTTAAACAAATAAGATAGAAAGAAATTGTATAGAATTCTTTCGTATTTATGAAAGATTAAAAGGATCGATAGGGATTTTGACATAATATTAAGGAACAAGTAATGTTATTTAATTATTAATTTTCCTTTTTTCATTTTTAATTTATTTATCGTAATTATTGGCACGCGATTATAACAATTGATTACGTATTCATTAATAATTAATTAAATATTTCGCCCATATCTTTGACTTGAATTCGTAATCGCACGTTACATCAGTTATTATAGTAATTTAAATTAAATATATTTGTCTATAATTAATTAATTACTTAATCATTAAAATTTTTCATATTTTTTACTTGAAATCATTTTTATAATTAGACAAATGATTGATAAAAGAAACGTATATAAAGAAATATTAAATAATATAAAATTGAAAAATATCCTCTCTGTGTTTCTCAACAACGATTCCGGAGACATCGGCATGATATTCTCTAGAATCTTACACTATAATCATTTCGGTAAAGCGAGTCTCGCTGATAGCTAGTCATCGTTCAGAGAGCTCCAAGGTACGGTGTATTAAAGAGTTTCGGTTTCTTTGCAAGGCAAAATTTTCTCACGTCGTCGCCTACGACTAACCTCGGAAGCGACCCATCGTATTCGTCGTTGTCGTCGTCGTCTTTGTCTTCATCTTCGTCGTCCACGTCGTCTACGTCTTCGTTTTCATCTTCGTCTTCGTTGTCGTCGTCGTCGTCGTCCTCGTCGTTGTTGTCGTTACGTCACGAAAAGAGCTCTTATCGAAAGGAAACGACTTTCGTCTCGCGGGAGGCACGATTATGCAAAGCATCAGAGGCCTAACGAGATGCAGGAATGTGTTTATAGAATCGCTTTCGTAGACAATGCGACGAGAATCGGGAATCGGCGAAGTTTAACTGGCTAAGGAACACGACTCCATAGGTACATGTATGTATACGTAAGTAAATATGTATATATACTTATGTATATATAAATGTATATGTATATATACTTATAAGTGTATACATATACATTTACATATACATAATATGTTATGTATGTATATATAGGGTGTCACTTTCATTCGGACTTTTCTCTTTTACTCAATGATATACCTACTCAAAGACCCTTTTTTCTCTTTTTCCTTTTTTTTCGGCGACCTACAAGGCCTCGAACTTCCTGCCATGATTCTTTCGACTCGACCGATAGAAAGTTTGAATTTGTAATTGGCCAGAAGAGATTATTGCCATGCGTGAGACGTAAGAACCACGTCCGCCGAGAATCAGTCGGTCGGCAAAGTGATCGCCATTTATATCGAGCTCCCACTCCTTCGTTAGTCTTTTTTTTTCTGAAATTAAAATGCACAGTGGAATCCTCCGAAATGTTTAGAATAACGAATGCGTTCACGCGTACATGTACTAATGTATATATGTATATATAAGTATAAGTTTTGTATTGGATACTTACATATGTATATACATAGATATAATCGAAAATTACAAAAGTTTGATACACGTGAACCTTCTCGCTTCGTATACATTATTATTTCATTTTATTCGTAATATCCAACTCGTAATATCTAAATATATTCACATAGTAAGTACAGTTAGTTGTCTCGTAGAAACGCAAATAAAGGGCGAGTGTGGCATTTGAAACGGTCCCGCGAAAGTTGTATAGCAACGTTCGTTGACTACGCATTCGTTCGACTACTTAATACGATCTAATTGTAAATTTATTTCTCATATACAATAACGGATATTCCAATAAAAGCTGGAAAACGATCAAAGTTTTTAATCGATTCTGTAATTTACAACGAAATAATTAATAATTATCATTTTTCTCTTGTATTATCATTTATAATATGAAAACATTAATGTTATATTTAATGACACAATAAATGTTAATTGTTAATTTATATATTATACGTGATATATATATATATATATATACACATAAATATGTAGATATATAAATATCGATATACAAGTTAAAATTCAATTTGATCGACTTAATCGTATCGATGTATTTCTATCTCTTAGAATGATCATGAATGAAAATAAGGCTTTGTTCTGAACAAATATAACACGTAAACGTTTCCATTCTCTCTCTCTTTCTCTCTCTCTCTCTCTCTTTCTTTAAATTCATTACTATACTACTATAAGTATATATCCAACCTTACGCGATCGACTATGCACTCGCAGCTGCATTTTAGTCGCAATTAAAACAATTAGGCTCGGATAAAATATAAAAAGAAATAAAGAAAGAAATTCTAGTAGTTACTTACGTATATACGGGAGGTTGTGCACGACATTCCTGTTTTCTTCTTGTCGTTCCATCAAGCATCTCGCTAAGAGAAAGAAAGAAAGAAAGAAAGAAAGAAAGAAAGAAAAAAGAAATGAGAGAGAAAGAGAAAAAACAAAAAGAAACAGAGTGAGAGAGAGGATACATCTTTTCGTATCCTTTATTTTCAGTCCTTCCAAGGAAGATTCTGAGACGGGCGTATCGCGTTCCTTCAGGAAGGACAAGGAGGAGCCTGAAACAAAGGGTCCAGATGGTCGTGGAGCCAACCATCTTCCTGGTTGTAATTTAAAGCGAGAGAGAAACTTACAACACAACACGCTCGCTCGCTCGCACGCATGCACGTTGAGTTTCTCTCATGGATAATTTCGGCCCTCCTCCGGCTATACCGAACACATACATACATACATATATACATAGATACATATATATGTATACACATACAAAATATATACATGTTCATACAACCATAGATGAGTTATATACACCTACACCCAACTCGCCTTTTGCCCTCCATTTTTTCTTCTTCTTCATCTTCTTTCAGGTTCATCTCAACGAATCCGACCTCCTTCAATATTCTCCCCGACTTTCTGGCTCCTTCGAGGAGAAGAGCTACAAAGACGAATGCTGCTGGCAAGGGTTGCTGCTATTGCTGTTGTTGCTGCTGTTGCTGTTGCTATTGCTGCTTTCACTGCTGATGCATCGAAGTATATTTTCATTCTAGTCTTTCTCTCTTTCTTTCTATCTCCCTTTTCAGAGACTCCCCATATCCGAGAAAAATAAAAAGAAGAAGTTACGGGGCTTTCTACTTTAATGGATATTCTCGGAAGTCGCTTGCTTATCTTTTGCGAAGGCGAGAATAAAGAAAAGGGAAGGTTAATAAACTTGAAAGTTCGTCTAGAATTTCATCTCCATTACTTAGTTAAATACTCTGCAATGATATTTGTTCTAATGTACATACGTACATATATACATACAATATATATACATACATATATATATATATATATCGTATATAGTATATCGTGTGTCTGTGTGTATATGTGTGTATATATACACGATCTTGTTTTAGCTCATCCTTTGTCCAAAGCAGAGATATGAAGAATACGAAATCAAAGGTTCCTACATGCAAAAAGAGAATAAGAAGAAGGAGAAGGAAGGAAGGAAGGAAGGAAGCAAGGAGACGAAAAAAAGCGTTCTCGTTTTGCGAAGAAAGATTCAAAGGCGCAGCCGTTGATGATCCGCGGGCAACCCAACAAAGGGCTGAAGGGCTTGCTTGCGCGAGCGTTGGATTATCCGTCCCCTTCGAAAGATAATGATCTCTAGGGGGCTTGGAAGGATCTTGTGAATATATATTAATGCTCCTCCTTTTTTCATTCGCGTTCGTAATGGTGGGTTTCGTTCGCGAGTTGGGAGGGCGAGAAATAGAAAGAGATAGGGATAGAAAAAGAGAAAGAAAGAGAGAATGAGAGAAAGAGAGAGAAATAGATGGAAAGAAAGGAAAAAAAGAAACAAAAGCTCTGACATTCATCGGAACACGGGAGCCGTCGGTTCCTAACCGTTGCCAGTTCACTGTTGATGCTGTTGATGATGATAATGCTGCTGCTGTTTCTGCTGCTGCTCCTGCTGTTGCTCGAGTAGCTGCGGAAAAAATTTTTAATTGTTTTGTGGCGAGAGAAATTACAGAAGGTCTCGGCGAAACGACCAAGAAAGACAGACGAGCTGATTTCGTGACAATTTCGGTCGAAATTCCGGAGATTACTGCTTTTCTTAACGACCAACGTTTACTTACTTTCGGACCAAATTATCCATTACGGATCGAAATGCTTTGAGTTTTCTTTTTTGTTGTTTTTTCTTTTTCTTTTTTTGTCGTACGAATAACGATCTTTAAAAGAATGAGAATAATATATGTGATATGTAACTTTTGGAAAGGAGAAAAAAATGTTAAATTGAATGAGAAAATTTTATTACTTGAGAACTTACATATGTATATATTACATTACATCTGAAATCATTTTATTTATATCAATATCGCAACGAATTTTCTTCGTAATTCGATTGCAATAATTTCGTATTTATTTACACGTTTAAATTGATTTTCGTTCATTATCCGTCGTCAACGTCGATCGAAAAGACGGACAAAGGATTATCTCTTTTCTCTCTTTCTCTTTCTCTCTCTCTCTCTCTCTTTCTAAAAATGTCTGTCGGTAACACCCTAGCTCGTTAAAAGCGCGTTCGTGAAATGGCACAGGATTCGGTTTTCAAAATATTTATTTCTAGTTGCTTGAACAACGACGAGAATGGATCTTTATGGGGTGATGTTTAACGACAGTTATATATTCGAAGAACGAAATGTAACTTTTCTCGTTGAACGATTCACCCTTCTTTCTTCTCCTTTCATAAGTCGAAAAGAAGGCAGACATATTTACAATGATTGGTATCGATACCACTACCACCACCACCGCCATCACCACCATCATCGATAATAATCGATACCCCGGAGGATCTCGCGAACGTCTCGACCTTGGCTCTTCTTCGTTCTCTTCCAGACGGCATTTAATCTAGAAGCAACGCGCGCGGCTCGTCTGCTCTATTATTAGTAGAACACAGAGAAGTATCGTTTTATCTTGCTACCGGTTTCTTATGCGGCACCGTTCGAAGACTTTCCGGCAAAGTTATTGACTAGAGACTAGATAGTTTGTATCGTCTGATGGATGGAAGGTTTAATTTAAAGGTTAGATGGAATTCGTTGAAAGGAAAAGGTTCGATCGATAAAAAAGATGAAGGGAACAGAAATGAAAAGAAAAAAAAATAAAGATCGATCATACTTCATCGTTGATTACGATAAATTACAATTCCCTTTTTTTTTCTTTACAAGACTTATTACATAGGGTAAAGAAATAAAGAAAGGTGGATAAAGAAAAAGAACAAAAAAAATAAGCGCACACAACACACATACGCATATATACACATATTAGCCTCCGAAAAGTAAGGTCGCAGAAGCGAGAGCATACTTTCTGAAGGAATCCCATCGCTTCTTTGGCTACGGACACGATGAAATAAACAGAGAAAACGCTCTTTGCTTCGGCCTCGACCCGAGCAAAGTCGACAACGTCGAGGTTGTCGAGCTTCGCACCGCTCCCCTCTCTTTCCCTCTAGCCGTAGCTCACCGTTTGGAGTGTTTCGCCGCCGGTGGGGATTCGAGCGTGCTCGGTGGCGCTCGAGAATTGACGGAGACGGCCGAGTAACGACGGATCAAACCGAACGCGTGAGATTAGTGCCGAACGCGAGAGGAACGACGCAGCTCCCCTCAGTTCCATCACGGCAAGCCGGGACGATAGGTCGTCGTTGCGTTTTCGTCTCCGTTTTTGCCTCTTCCATCATTCTCTGTTTCTCTCCTCTATCTACTACAATCTCACGCTATTTCTAGTTGGTGTCTGCTTGTCTCATATAATTTTATATATATATATATATATTTATCTGTCTAGCTTTCTTTCTTTCTCTACCTATTTCTTTCTTTTTCTTTTTTCTTTCTCTCTTTTTTCTTTCATTTGTCTTCTCTTTTCCTCTCGCAGAAAAAGAAGAATCTTCGTTCACAAAGTAATTCAAATATATATATATATGTATATATATGTGTACATATATATAGGTATTATTTCTCGAGTGTCCGTTATAGCTCTCGTGTGAATATAATATAAAAACCGACGGTCGGCGAGCTCTGGAAAGTGCTCAAGAGAGAATCTCTTCACACCGTCGTAAGATAGACACCCAAGAAGAACACTACTCACGGTGGCGTATCATTTTCGGTGAACGACGTCTTGAGGCCTGTCTTCGTCTTCTTCTACTCGACAATTCTTTTGAATTTCTTCGAGCTGCTGACCTCTGGATTACGCGACGTCCCGTGCCGAGGGAAGCTTCATATTACGAGGTGAGAGATTTATTTTTCTTCGAATTTAACGAATAAATGAGAGAAACGAGAGAAAGATAAAAAACAAAAAAAAAACGGAAATCGTCTTCCATGCTGGGTAATTTACGGTGACATCTTGAAATTTAAATTCTTCGTAAGAGGTTAGGTTAGGTTAGGTGTAAGATCTATCAATTGTTTTTCATTACGTATAAACATAATACAATAGAAATATTTTTTTGTAATCATTGTCGATTCTATCACGCGTACATATGTAATGCGTAAGAAAATAATAAAATAATGTAGTACAATGGTGATACTTTCAAAAAGATGTAAATTTAAGAAATTCGATCGTTCGAATGAAAATGCTTTTGGTCCTATCTGAAAATAGAACACCGTCTTTTTAAGTAGAAACGTAGAAACGAGAAAAACTTCGTAAAATGTATAAAACTGCTGTGAAATATTATCGAATAGTATCTTTCGTCGAAGATTTTGTTGTAAGAACGGACGATAGGAATAGTGTACGTATGGTATGTAGGTTTAAATCATATAACGCTAGACTGAAAGAGGGAGAGAGAGGGCGAGAGAGAGCGAGAGAGACAGGATACTTACTCGAGTATAGTAACGTAAATAGACAGATATATGTTTTTTTCTCTTTCATTCCTTCGAAAGAACTTCCTGATGGACCAAAATATCGAGTGAGTGTCGACGTTCCAATGATAACCATTCAAACGCATTTCGAATCATCGATTTGCATTTTTTTTTCTTTTTTTTGCTGCATCTCTCTCTTTCTCTCTCTCTCTCTCTCCTTTTCGTTTTATCATCATCGTAACCCAATGATCTTATTACCGTTACCTTCTGCGTATTATTAATCTTCATTATCTATTTTCGTGTTGAAGTTATTCATTCTGTCAACAGAAATTTAATGATGCTTAGTTAGTACATCATATTTTCTTGAGCTGAATTTTTTATTTTTTTTTTATTTTTACAGAATTTTCCAAAAATTTTACAGAAATTTTCGTTGAAACATTGATGGTTATCATTACAAAATTTTATAAGATATATATATATATATATATATATATATGAAGAGACCGTAAATTGATTTAATATATATATATATATATGTGTGTATATATATACACACGTAAGTATGTACGTTAATATTATTGTATATTTGTTACGAAAAAGATTGTATACAATAATTCGTACGAAAACAATTCGTATTGTATATGTTTGTATGTATGTAAGTACATATTTATTTACGTATTTCGAAAAGAATGTCGTCTGATAGAGGTCATTGTAATGGTTGGTCAATATCATCGAGATAGTTTCTATAGCCGACGGGAGTAGTATCTTTAGGTGTAAAAATCCATTTATCTCTCTTTGTCGAGCCATAGTTGTTCGATCTTAAATATATTTAACGATCGAGTGGTGGAAGGTTTACCTAGGACAGGTCAACGACTTCCCGTCTTCTCCATTCTCGCATCGTCTCTTTCTCTCTTTATTCTTCGTAAGCGGTAGTGACGATCTTTGACTCCTTCGATCTCGTTGAACTTTAACGTTCAACATGCGCATAAATTTTGACAGATCTTTTCTTCGTTTCATTTTTTATTTCATTTCTTTTTTCTTTTCTCTCTCTCTCTCTCTCTCTCTCTCTCTCTCTCTTTTTATTTTGCTTCTCCTCCTTCCCACCCACTTTTCTTTCACGATCAATGAAATTCTATTACAAATTTCTCATTTTTTTTGCGAAATACGTATGTAGTTGCGTAATAATTGATATGAATCAAAAATTGAGTCATAATCATTAATTCCTTTTCTACGAATTGTTAAAAAAAAAATGTATATCTTACGATGTATATCTTCACTTTCGAGTTATTATCGTTGTTTAAAGTTTTAAAACACTAGTTTCTTCTTATTGACAAATAAACTAGTTTACGTGCATTTTCTTTTTTTCAACAGATAGATAAATCCTACGTTCTGCGGCACTATTGAATAATTCATAAAATAAATTTTTTTTTTTTTAATAACGACGTAAGCCAATTTTCTTTACGAATATATGAAAATTGACGATGAACAAATAAATATATTTTTGTATAATTGAAAATACGTCATTTATCTTTTAGAAAAATGTAATAGTGTAAAGGTTAAGTTATGGTAAGTATATCGATGATAATTACTCAATATTTTTTTCTTTTTTGTCAGAAAAAGTATATCCATATCATTCTAAAAAACTAGTACAAGAGTTGAAAGAGCAGACAACGACAAAATGAGCGTGATTCACAAGATGTTTCGTAGGATACCCCCTTGTAGTCATCGTCTGACTAATCCGCAAATAAAGCGAAAGGAGAAGTACTCGCAATGAAAGATAGTGAGAGAGAGAGAGAGGGGGGGGGAGGGAGCGATGGTGGGAGGGAGGGAGGGTTGGAGGGAGAGGGAGAGAGAAAAAGAGCCACTGGCTCTTGTCGGTTCCAATTAAGATTTCTGTCGAGGCCAAAGGTGCGAAAAGGAAAAAAAAACAGAAAGTGATGTCTTGCGAAGAACGCGAGAGATCGATCGAAATCGCGTAATCGGATCGTTCAAATAAAAGCATCTAATCGCGTAACGAGTGAATTCGAATGGATATAAACCGATAGCAATAGATTTTTTTTCCTTTTTTTTTTTTTTTTTTTTGATCGGTTGATCGATTATTGGTTGGAATTGTATAATATAATAAATTTACATATAGGTATATGCATATAGATTTGTGATATAGATTGAAAAACTCATTTATCCTTGTCAGAAATTATTTGACGAAAAACTCGAAAAAATATTTAAGAAAAAAAAAAGATAAATTGTGTAACTTTTCGTTTTACTCTGAAAATACCTTAGAAAGATTTATGTATTCTAGATCGGTCGACAAGATTTTAATATGAATTTTAACGAACAAGAACTATTGATTTTCTTTAGTTCACTCTCACGTACAAAACAAGTCAATAATTTATTAATCGATTTATCATTGAAGAAATTAATTTTTTTTAAATGAATTCGAATTATGAGTCATCGCATAGCGAATAAGAATCCTCGAAATTAATAATATATTGTCGATTTAGAAAGTCCCGAAAAAATAATAATCGTTCGTTTCGTTTATCGAATTGATGCTTCGACCCTTAGGCTTCGACATTTAAAAGTAAGTATGTAAAAGTAAGTATATGTATGTATATCGTATTTCAAACTCCACAAGGTAGTTCTCTTAACGGAGCCGAAGTTCGAACTCCTTGCGTAGAGCACAACGACGTTGGAGTACCGTTGGAAACGATGAAAAGCGTATTTCTAGCGGAAGAAGAATAGAAGAGAATTTAGAGAAAAATGGAACGTTTTTAATTTTGCGAATTTCTCTCTTTCTCTCTCTCTCTCTTTCTCTCTATCTTTCTTTTTCTCTTTCTCTCTCTTTTTCATCATTGGATTTTGCAAGGAGCCGGCGCTAAAGCTTTTATTTTCTAATGTTTAGTATACATATATATTTTATATATGCAGATCAACTTATCATATATGTGAGAAAGACAGAAGAGAGAGAGAAAGAGAGAGAGAGAGAGAGAGAGAGAGAGAGAGAGAGAGAGAGAAGATATAGTAGAAGAAGAGTACAAAGCGAAGGAGCGTTTGTTTGAAGCACGTCTTACAAACCGGTCGTCTCTTTGGCGTGCCACGCGTTGTACGCATGCTGCCTCCTCGCGTTTTCTCATATATGTGTAAGTGTATGTGCGCTGCTGCGTGTACGTATATATGCACACATAGTAGTACATACTTATATGTATCTCTTCTCTTCTCTTCGGAGGCTGAACGTAGGAAGATCGGTAGGCTACGCGACGAGGAAGAGAAAGAAAGAAAGGATGAGGAGGAGACAACCGGGTGGAGCGAAGGTAACGCGTAGAATGCCCCGTTACAACGTTCCTGTGTAGAATGGCCAAGAGAACTCTCTTTCTCTCTCTCTCTCTCTCTCTCTCTCTCTCTTTTCTTTTTTCTCTCTCTTTTCTTTTTCTTCTCTCTCTCTCTTTCTCTCTCTCTTTCTCTCTCTCTTTCTCTCTCTCTTTCTCTCGCTCAATAAAACCTGAAATTGGCGTTGTCTCCATAGTACGAGCAACATCTCATATTATGAGAATAAAAGCCCGTTTCTTTGCTTTTTTCTTTTTTTTCTTTTTTTATTATCTCTGAAAAAACGGAATTTTGATTTGCAAAATTTTATATATTTTTATACGGTTATTATTATTGTTATTATATTTTTTTTATAATTTTATTATTATTTTTATTATTATTATATTTCCGTTTTTATTATCGAATTAAATCCGCACGAATAGTATATAGGAATTAATTATTAATAACTTTGTTATACCTGGTTGTAGTTTTTAAATCACTGTTATATATAGTATCTTATAATTCTCTACCCAAAAGACATTTTTTTATCATTCGACGAAAATTTTATCGATTAAATTTCGATCTACCGATAATCTTCAATTAAGCGTTAAACTTTATTATGTATGTATGTAAAAATGTCATCGTTTCGTTAACGAAACTCGATTATTAAGGGATATCATTTTATTCATTATGTTAAATGATCGATAAAAAAAAACAAAAAAGGAAAAGAAAAAAAAACAAAATAAAAAGAAAGACATCGTATGCGAGAGAAACTATAGAAAAATTCTTTCGTAATAACGTGATTGGAATTGAAAACAGTAGGTATCTATGAATTTTAAAATAGAATACAGAAGAGGGATTACTTATAGTGATCGAAGGAAACATTGTATTTGATTTCATTACAATAAGATAGGACGAACGACGAATCGAAAAATGGATACAATCGATCGAGCGTGTACGGAATAACTTTGTGAAGATTTTGCACGAAGGATTCGTCAGCCAAGTGAGATTTCCTGGATAAAACGTAGTCACGTATACACAGACATATAGACACATATACAGACAAACAAATAAACATATACACACACAGAGATATGCGGATATAGATATGATCGTGCAAAGTCACAATATTCGACTTTATCCAAACCTAATCGCATGATAGTAAACGCTACGCGATCGATTTTATATACTATATGTATATGTATACCTATCTCTATATATACGTTATGTACGTACGTGCCACTTTCGAAAAGTACGATAGCTTCGTTTATATACTCTTTATATTTCTCTTTCTCTTTTCTTACCTACGTCAGCAAGTAAGTACTAGACGTTGCAATGATTTTAGATATCGGTGTCGAGTATCAGGAAAGTAAATTCTCCTAACGAAACTTCTTCCGACATGATTTCGCTTTATTTTATTAAATTAATGATTAAATTTTTATTTTACTTATTACTAATTATTTTACTTATTAAGATTTTTTTTTTACTTATTTCTTCGATGTCTTTAAAGAAATATACACATCTTGTTATTTCTAAAGATTGAGATATATATTGCAAGAATTAATTAACGATATTAATTTTATCTTTTATTATTGTATTTTTCATAAGAACGAATTAATAATAAATATAAAAATTGAATGATAGACAAAAAATATATATATATATATATATATATTTAGAGAGATAGAGAGAAAGAGAGAGAGAGAGAGAGAGAGAGAGAGAGAGAGAGAGAGATTAATTAAATCAATTAGAATTTTGAATAAAAGATTACGATGAAATCTTCGGGAAATCTCGATTGTCGCATTTTTTTTTTTTTGAAAATCGAAGATGCACTTAGCCGGTATCGAAGCTCCTTCTGTGTTAGGCACATTATCGTTAAGCTATGTATTACGTATGGCTTCTATCTGGAATGATTTTATCAGTCGGAGTTTTAATTTAGTTCGTTCAATCGTACGAATTGAGTTCGTTAAGTTTATTTGGAAATATATTTTTTCATTGTTTTCTTTTTTTTCTTTCGTACTTCAAAATCTTTTTACGGTGAACATAACGAAACGGGTTCAGTTCGTGCTAGACGAAGGCGTGGAAGGCGGTAGTTGTGTACCGATTTAGAACCGATTTAGAAACAAAGACCGTGATCGCGAGCTTAGACCGCCCGCCAAGCCACGATTTCGACGATCGAAAGTCAACGACGACGACTACGACGACGACGACTACGACGACGACGATGACGACGACGACGACGACGACGACGACGACGACGACGACTACTATTACTACTACTACTACTACTACTACTACTACTACTACTACTACTACTACTACTACTACTACTACTATTACTACTACTACTATTATTATTACGAAGGAAAGAAACCTAACAGTATTATGCAAGCGATTACATGGTGAAACGAGTCACGTTGTAAAGACAAGTCTTATTGGTCATCGTCTTATAAGAAATATATCATTGAAATGAATTCCTTTTATTTTGATGAATCTTTAACTTTCTATAATATCATGTAATTTTCAAATCACCCTCTCCCATACATATATATATATATACAGGGTGACTCATTTTAATATATAAATTTAGTTATCTCTTAAATATAAATATTTCTTTGAATTTTTGTTCGATATATTTGAAAAAATGTTACAAACGAAACTCATTCTGTTTCGAAAATGAAGTAATTTTATAATTTGTTTTTCTTATCTTTTTTTTTATCATATAATTTTGAGTACATTAAACATCTCGAGATTCTCTATAAAAAAAAGTATTAATCTATTTATGTAGAAAGACCATTAGTATAGAAGATATTATAATTTTAATACTGCTAAGAAACCATTACTTTTTTATTATTATTATTTACTCATTATTACTCTTGCTGCTACTATTATTTATTTACTATTACTCTTACTACATCTTAGTAAATATATGCATGTTTTTTCGAAGAGATTATTGTATTTATAGATTTAAATGGGTCATCCTATATATATATTTTTTATAATTTTAGTTCATTTCGATACACACTCGCGCGCGCGCGCGCGCACACACACACATACACACACACACACGCAGAGCATCAAATTAATATTTACTTCTTATCTGATGTTTCCTTACGTTTCTTAGATATCAATGATATTTAGTATAACGTAATAACGTAATAATACTAGTATGAAACTTATATTATGTTTTTAGTATCATATAATTCTGTTTTACAGATCTTAGGAAGAAATAGGATTTTTAAAGATTAAGAGTTAATTTTTCAATGATAATATTAGATAGTTTGATTATTTTTCACACGAAACAAAAATAGACACATTCGAAAAGGTTTTATTATGACGATTCAGTATTTTTGAAAGTGATATAATGAATCCATCCTTTGATCCATCTATTATAATATTGTTAATAAGAATATATTATGATTTGTACGGGATACTAATTTCCACTCTATTCAATTGTATTTATTTTAATCAACAATAATTTCAGAGAAATTTATCGTATCTATAAATATATTCTATCAACTTGCAGTTTGAAAAAAAAGCAAAAAGAAAAAATATTAAACACATAATAATTCAACAACAATAATTCGATTGAAAGGAAAAAAAGGAAAAGAAAAGAATTATCCGATCGATACCAATAGGTATCGTTTCTCTCGTTACACTATTCGTTATATTATTATCTCGATAATTTATCAACCGATCCGAAAGCATGTTCGTTAAATATTTGTAGTGTCAGAACTTGGGTTGTGGGCGGAATGATTTACAAGGAACGTCGGTAGCTCCTGTAACATAAACAGTTATCTCTTCATCGTTCGGCAAATGATCATGTTGCTCCGTAGCTCGAGTAGCTAACAAACGTAACGATTTAGAGGGCAACGGTTTAATAGTTGCTAAGAT